>NC_135961.1:63721905-64021905 GCF_053455715.1 Rhinoraja longicauda | reverse complement strand
ATAAATTGCTTCATTCATTCCTTTCTTCATGGCTTTTCTTTGAGCCTCACCCTTCAGCTTATGCATCTGCCCACGCATTCTGCCCACAAATCGCCCACAATGGTAATATTTAACAAGGCATTATTTTCCAGCACGGCTTACCAGTTTCCTAAACAGACTGGCACAGATTAGGTTAGGAATGAACTGCAGATAGAGTCAGAGAGTCATAGAGTGATGCAGTGTGGAAACAGGCCCTTCGGCCCAACTTGCCCACACCGGCCAACATGTCCCAGCTGCACTAGTGGCCACCTCTTCCCATCTCCTCCCCTTTCTGTGTTCCGCAGAGACCGTTCCCTCCATAACTCCCTGGTCCACTCGTCCCTTCCTACCCAAACCACCCCATCCCCGGGCACTTTCCCCTGCAACCGCAGGTGATGCAACACCTGTCCCTTTACCTCCCCCCTCGACTCCATCCAAGGACCCAAACAGTCTTTCCAGGTGAGGCAGAGGTTCACCTGCACCTCTTCCAACCTCATCTATTGTATCCGCTGGTACCAATGTCAACTTCTCTACATCGGTGAGACCAAATGTAGGCTCGGAGATCGTTTTGCTCAACACCTTCGCTCAGTCCGCCTTAACCAACCTGATCTCCTGGTGGCTGAGCACTTCAACTCCCCCTCCCACTCCCAGTCTGACCTTTCTGTCATGGGTCTCCTCCAGTGTCATAGTGAGGCCCACTGGAAATTGGAAGAACAGCACCTCATATTTCGCTTGGGCAGCTTACAGCCCAGCGGTATGAACATTGACTTCTCCAACTTTAGATAGCTCCTCTGTCCCTCTCTTCCCCTCCCCCTCCCCCTTCCCAGTTCTCCCACTGTCTTCCTGTCTCCACCTATATCCTTTCTTTGTCCCGCCCCCCCTGACATCAGTCTGAAGAAGGGTCTCGACCCGAAACGTCGCCCATTCCTTCTCTCCTGAGATGCTGCCTGACCTGCTGAGTTACTCCAACATTTTGTGAATAAATACCTTCGAAAATTCCTTTATCATCGTTACTTTTTTTGCATTTCTTTCATTCACGGGGTGATCGCTGGTCGGTGTGGACACAGAGGGTCAACTGAGGGGGGTGGGTGTATGGAATCAGCTGCTAGGGGCGCTAGTTGAAGTAAGCATTAATATCAGCATTTAAAATGGCAATAAAAAAAAATGGATTCCTATGTTAATGTTGAAGAATAGCAATAAGGGCGGCACGGTGGCGCAGTGGTAGAGTTGCTGCCTTACTGCGCCAGAGACCCGGGTTCAATCCTGACTACGGGTGCTGTCTGTACGGAGTTGTACCTTCTCCCCATGACCGCGTGGGCTTTCTCAGATATCTTCGGTTTAGACAATAGACAATAGACAATATACAAAAGACAATAGACAATAGGTGCAGGAGGAGGCCATTCGGCCCTTGGAGCCAGCACCGCCATTCAATGTGATCATGGCTGATCATTTTCAATCAGCATCCCGTTCCTGCCTTCTCCCTACACCCCCTGACTCCGCTATCCTTAAGGCCTCTATCTAGTTCTCTCTTGAATGCACACTCCTAAGACCTACAGGTTTGCAGGTTAATTGGCTTGGTATAAGTTGTAAATTGTCCCCAGTGTGTGTAGGACAGTGTTAGTGTGCGGGGATCGTTGGCCGGCGCGGACTCGGTGGGCCGAAGGGCCTGTTTCCGCGCTGTATCTCTAAAACTAAAAACAAAACTGAATGTGATTGCACTGCTGGTATTAAAATAGCGCAGGTAACCAGTGTGGAGTGAGCTACAGATTGTGGTTATGCAGATGGATAACACTGCAACCCACAGTCCATATGGAGTCAATTGCAGTCTTGAAGAAGGTTTCAGCTTTTAATTTGTTCTGCAGAGCGGAGGCAGGAGTCAGCGGAGGCAGGAGACTTCACATGAGATTGCTCCAAGTCGGAGAACCGAGAACCAGGGGACACAGGTTTAAGGTGAGGGGGGGAAAGATTTAATAGGAATCTGAGGGGCAACTTTTTCACACAAAAAGGGTGGTTGGTGGCTGTATGGAACGACCTGCCAGATGAGGCAGTTGAGGCAGGGACTATCTCAACGTGTTTCAGCAACATTTGGACAGGTACATGGATAGAACAGGTTTAGAGGGATACGGGCCAAACGCGGGCAGGTGGGACTAGCTAGTGCAGTTGGGACATGTAGGTCGGTGTGGGCAAGTTGGGCCGAGGGACCTGTTTTCACAGTGCATGACTGTATGACGAATGGTCCCGACTCGAAATGTGGAGTAAGGAGGTGGTTTATTTTATGGAACGAGCTGCCAGAGGAGGCAGGGACATGGATAGGACGGGTTTAGAGGGATATGGGGAGAATGCAGGCAGGTGGGACTAGTGTAGGTGGGACATGTTGGCCGGTGTGGGCAAGTTGGGCTGAAAGGCCTGTTTCCACACTGTATAACTCTGTGGTTTATTTCTTCATGTCATTGGCATTGACTGGCCATCAGTGATCATCCATGACAAAGTGCATGTGTTGAAGGCACACCCCCACTGATATCCTGCCCCAGCAATGAAACCGAGTTCAGGGGATACACAAGGAACTGCAGATGCTGGAATCCTGAGTAAAACACAAAAGTGCTGGAGTAACTCTGAGGGTCAGACGGCATCTGTGGAGAACATGGGTAGGTGATGATTCGGGTCTAGACTGAAAAGGGGTGGCGCGGTGGCGCAGCGGTAGAGTTGCTGCCTTGCCCCGGGGTTCGATTCTCGCTATGGCCGCCGTCAGTGTGGGGTTTGTACGTTCTCCCCGTGACCGGATCTATAAATCGAGTTCATAATTCATAGGCCTCCGTGCGACCTTTTAGAAAGGTCATTCTGCTGAATTAGCTGCATGCGAAGGGAGGGTCCAGTGTCTGATCTAGATCTCCCACTTCACAGATTGAGGAGGATTTTATGCTTTAAATGACCATATAACTCATGGCCTTTCAGACCACATATACATCTGCCCATATTCTTCGAGGCAGGTAAAACCCAGGGAGTCATGCCAATGAACCATCTTACCACAACCAGAGAGCAGTCCTGAACTATTATCTACCTCATTGGTGACCCTCGGACTATCCTTAATCAGACCTCACTGGCATTATCTTGCATTAAACCTTATTAGTTTATCATGTATCAGTCACACAGTGAATGGCACGATTAAACAGACATGTCGAAACATAGACAATAGGTGCAGGAGGAGGCCATTTGGCCCTTCGAGCCAGCACCGCCATTCATTGTGATTTTTAGATTTTAGATTTAGAGATACAGCGCGGAAACAGGCCCTTCGGCCCACCGAGTCCGCGCCGCCCAGCGATCCCCGCACATTAACACTGTCCTACACACACTAGGAACAATTTTTACATTTTACCCAGTCAATTAACCTACATACCTGTACGTCTTTGGAGTGTGGGAGGAAACCAAAGATCTCGGAGAAAACCCACGCAGGTCACGGGGAGAACGTACAAACTCTGTACAGATGGCGCCCGTAGTCAGGATCGAACCTGAGTCTCAGGCGCTGCATTCGCTGTAAGGCAGCAACTCTACCGCTGCGCCACCGTGCCGCCCTTGTGGAGGATCATGGTTGGTCTTCCACAATCAGTAACCCGTGCCTGCCTTCTCCCCATATCCCTTGATTCCGCTAGCCCCTAGAGTTTTATCTAACTCTCTTTTAAATTCATCCAGTGAATTGGCCTCCACTGCCTTCTGTGGCAGAGAATTCCACAAATTCACAACTCGCTGGGTGAAAAAGTTTCTTCTCACCTCAGTTTTAAATGGCCTCCCATTTATTCTTAGACTGTATGGCCCCCTGGTTCTGGACTCCCCCAACATTGGGAACGTTTTTCCTGCATCTAGCTTGTCCAGTCCTTTTATAATTTTGTACGTCTCTATAAGATCCCCTCTCGTCCTTCTAAACTCCAGTGAACACAAGCCCAGTCTTTTCAGTCTTTCCTCATATGACAGTCCCGCCATCCCGGGGATTAACCTGGTGAACCTATGCTGCACTGTAATCATGTATTGTCTTTCCGCTGACTGGTTGGCACGCAACGAAAACTTGTCGTTGTACCTCAGCACACGTGACAGTAAACCAAACTGATTGATCATTGAATGAATTCCTGACTTCTGATGGCGAATGATATTGTCTTCATTGTAATATTGTCTCCATTGTCTTCATTCATTATACCACTCACAAGAAAACTCTGAAGATAGACGTGAAGACATGCAGGGGTAACTCAGCAGGTCAGGCAGCATCTCTGGAGAAAAAGGATGGGGCCCCTTTTTTGTTCAGAGATGAGTTACTCCTACACTTTGTGTCTATCTTTGGATATCACTGGTTTCATCTAGTGCTTGCACTAAACATTGTTCACATTATTCCCTTCGTCATGTATCTGTACGCTCGATTGTAATCAGCTATTAACTTTCCGCTCTCGGGATAGCACGCTACAAAAAAGACTTTCACTGCACCTCGGTACATGTGGCAATAGACTAAACTGAATCGTGAAGAAAGCCAATGGAATGTTGGCCTTCATAACAAGAGGAGTTGAGTATAGGAGCAAAGAGGTCCTTCTGCAGTTATACAGGGCCCTAGTGAGACCGCACCTGGAGTACTGTGTGCAGTTTTGGTCTCCAAATTTGAGGAAGGATATTCTTGCTAGTGAGGGCGTGCAGCGTAGGTTTACTGGGTTAATTCCCGGAATGGCGGGACTGTCATATGTTGAAAGACTGGAGCGACTAGGCTTGTATACACTGGAATTTAGAAGGATGAGAGGGGATCTTATCGAAACATATAAGATTATTAAGGGGTTGGACACGTTAGAGGCAGGAAACATGTTCCCAATGTTGGAGGAGTCCAGAACCAGGGGCCACAGTTTAAGAATAAGGGGTAGGCCATTTAGAACGGAGATGAGGAAAAAAAAATTCAGTCAGAGAGTTGTGAATCTGTGGAATTCTCTGCCTCAGAAGGCAGTGGAGACCAGTTCTCTGAATGCATTCAAGAGAGAGCTAGATAGAGCTCTTAAAGATAGCGGAGTCAGGGGGTATGGGGAGAAGGCAAGATGGCTGATCATCCACAATCAATAACCCGTGCCTGCCTTCTCCCCATGTCCCTTGATTCCGCTAGCCCCTAGAGCTCTATCTAACTCTCTTTTAAATTCATCTAGTGAATTGGCCTCCATTGCCTTCTGTGGCAGAGAATTCCACAAATTCACAACTCTCTGGGTGAAAAAGATTTTGGTGTAAACCAGCATCTGCAGTTCCTCCCTGCACATGTTTAGAAACATAGAAACAAAGAAAATAGGTGCAGGAATAGGCCAATCGGCCTGTGTAGAGGATGTTTCCACTAGTGGGAGAGTCTAGGACCAGAGGTCACAGCCTAAACTAAAGGGCGTTCCTTTACGAAGGAGATGAAGAGGAATTTCTTTAGTCAGAGGGTGGTGAATCTGTGGAATTCTTTGCCACAGAAGGCTGTGCAGGCCACGTCAATTGACATTTTTAAGGAAGAGATAGATGGATTCTTGATTAGTACGGGTGTCAGAGGTTAACGGGGAGAAGGCAGGAGAATGAGGTTAGGAGGGAGAGACAGGCGAGCCGTGATTGAATGGCAGAGCAGTATTGATGGGCCGAATGGCCTAATTCTGCTCCTATCACATCCATTATGGCCTCATAAGTCATTTTGCCTTCAACTGCTCTGATCAACCAAAGTGATAAATGGGTGCCTAACACACACATCTGAAATTCCTCTCTTAGCTGATTGAGTTAGAACTTGAATTATATGAGCCATTACCTTGAATAAAGAGGGCATATGAGGAATTTCTCATGGGTATGCTGTGCATTCCTGTATGCTATCTATACTGGAGTTCCAGGGTCTTGAAACCATATGGAAATTTGATGTGATCATATACTTTGGACTTTATTTTAGAGACACAGTGTAAAAACAGGCCCTTCGGCCCACTGAGTCCATGCTGTCCATCGATCACCCCGTACACTAGCACTATCCTGCACACTAGGGGCAATTTACAGAAGCCAATTAACCTACACACTTGTAGGTGTTTGGAATGTGCTGAAAACCGGAGCACCTGGAGAAAACCCACGCGGTCACTGGGAGAACATACTAACTCCTCACAGACAGCACCCATGGTCAGGATCGAACCAGGGTCTCTGGCGCTGTGATGCAGCAACTCTGCTAATATGATTAATCAAATTAAGTTGAATTGGTAATTTTTAATAAGTACTTTTCACGTCGAGTCATAGAGAGTCATACAGTCATACAGCATGGAAACAGGCCCTTCGGCCCATCTTGCCCATGCCGACCAAGATGCTCCGTGTTTGGCCCATATCTCTTTTAAACTTAAATCTTTTGGTTCAAATAGACAATAGACAATAGACAATAGGTGCAGGAGTAGGCCATTCGGCCCTTCGAGCCAGCACCACTATTCAATGTGATTATGACTGATCATGCTCAATCAGAATGATCAGCCATGATCACATTGAATGACGGTGCTGGCTCGAAGGGCCGAATGGCCTACCCCTGCTGGAGTGTTGGAGCTCAGTGGGTCAGATGGCAACTGTGGAGGAAATGGATAGATGACGTTTCTGGTCAGGACCATTCCTAAGACTGAAAATACCCAAACAATATTATTCCAGGTCTTTCCAGTTTATATTCGACACAGTTATAATCTGCTCGCTGTTTTACATCGTGAACGAAATTAAGACTGACAAAAGGTAGAGTTGTTGCCTTACAGCGCCAGAGACCCAGGTTCGATACGATCTATGGGTGTTGTCTGTACGGAGTTTGTACGTACTCCCTGTAACTGCGTAGGTTTTCTCCGGGTGCTTCGGCTTCCTCCCACACTCCAAAGACGTACAGGTTTGTAGCTTAATTGTCTTCGGTAAAGATTGTAAATTGTCTCTAGTGTGTGTAGGATAGCGTTAGTGTGCGGGGATTGCTGGTTGGCGTGGACTCGGTGGGCCGAAGGACCTGTTTCCACGCTGTATCTCAAAACTAAACTAAACTAAACTAATTCAGCATTGGGTGTTGTCTGTACGGAGTTTGTACGTACTCCCTGTAACTGCGTGGGTTTTCTCCGGGTGCTTTGGCTTCCTCCCGCACTCCAAAGACCTACAGGCTTTTAGGTTAATTGTCTTCGGTAAAGATTGTAAATTGTCCCTAGAGTTTATTAGGCTTGTGTACGTTGGAATTTAGAAGGATGAGTGGGGATCTTATTAAAACATATAAAATTATTAAGGGATTGGACACATTAGAGGCAGGAAACATGTTCCCAATGTTGGGGGGAGTTCAGAACTAGGGGCCACAGTTTAAGAATAAGGGGTAGGCCATTTAGAACGGAGATGAGGAAAAGCTTTTTCAGTCAGAGAGTTGTAAATCTGTGGAATTCTTTGCCTCAGATGGCAGTGGAGGCCAATTCTCTGAATGCATTCAAGAGAGAGCTAGATAGAGCTCTTAAGAATAGCGGAGTCAGGGGAAGAAGGCAGGAACGGGGTACGGATTGTGAATGATCAGCCATGATCCCATTGAATGGCGGTGCTGGCTCGAAGGGCCGAATGGCCTAATCCTGCACCTATTGTCTATTGTCTATATTGAGTGTGTAGGATAGCGTTAGTGAGCGGGGATCGCTGGTCGGCATGGACTCGGTGGGCCGAAGGGCCTTGTTCCACGCTGTATCTCTAAACTAAACTAAACTAATTCAGCATTTATGCAACCATCAAAACAAATCCCTCAGTGATTACATTCAGAACGTCCGTGGAACCAAAAAGCAGAGGAATATATTTGCAGGCAAATCATGAAAACACAGGCAAGTGGGAAACACCAGATGAATTCTGAAGTCATAAATCATTGAAAGACACCATCATGATCTAAGTTTGACATTCCTTCCGGCAGCCTTCTGTATTGTAAAAAAGCAATTTCCATTCCGAACCTCCAGCTTGTATACTCTGGAATTTAGAAGGATGAGAGGGGATCATATTGAAACATATAAGATTATTAAGGGATTGGACACGCTAGAGGCAGGAAATATGTTCCCAATGTTGGGGGAGTCATGAACCAGGGGCCACCGTTTAAGACTAAGGGGTAGACTATTTAGAACGGAGATGAGGAAAACTTTTTCACCCAGAGAATTGTGAAGCTGTGGAATTCTCTGCCTCAGAAGGCAGTGGAGGCCAATTCTCTGGATGCTTTCAAGAGAGAGCTAGATAGAGCTCTTAATGATAGCGGAGTCGGGGGGTATGGGGAGAAGGCAGGAACGAGGCACTTGTGGCGGTACCCGGGGATTAGGCCACTCCCTGAATCATCCCCCTCGGCACGGGTTGGACAGGGCTGGGGAAGGGACTAGTGCTATGGGGTTTGCCTGAAGGGGCAAGAGGGATTGGTAAACATGTACACCTTTGGGACTGTTCAGTGTCATGGTGTTTACGTCGGCCCCTGGGGAGGGGGGGAAGGAGATGGTTGACGGTGAAAGCCAGGCAGAGCCTTGGCTTCTCTGCTGCACAGCCAAGTATCTTTGTGTTGCCTAGGTCCTCCACCAGCAACGTGAACTGATCCGGAAGCAGAGGCCTCTCAACGGGAGGAATTGCCGACAAGACCACCATGGGTAAACTGGCCAAGTGTGCGCTCTTTGATCGAAAACGTCTCTCAACCTGATCTGCACAAAAACCTAAAGGAATTAAATTATATTCAATATATAGGAAGAATTTAAGCATCTACCAAGAACATCTAGTAGATTTAACTGTGTTATTTGTACGTGCTGGGTGGCATGGTGGCACGGCAGGAGAGTTGCTGCCTTACAGCATCAAGGACCCGGGTTCGATCCTGACTACGGGTGCCGTCTGTACGGAGTTTGTACGTTCTCCCCGTGACCTACATGGGTTTTCTCTGGGTGCTCCGGTTTCCTCCCGCACTCAAAACTCGTACATGTTTGTAGGTTAATCGGTTGTAAATAGCAAAATTGAGCATTAGAAGTATTTTAAATGCATTTCAATAGACAATAGACAATAGGTGCAGGAGTATGCCATTCGGCCCTTCGAGCCAGCACCACCATTCAATGTGATCATGGCTGATCATTCTCAATCAGTACCCCGTTCCTGCCTTCTCCCCATACCCCCTGACTCCACTATCCTTAAGAGGTCTATCTAGCTCTCTCTTGAATGCATTCAGAGAATTGGCCTCCACTGCCTTCTGAGGCAGAGAATTCCACAGATTTCAGGGCTCATTTCATCAGGTAAGATCAGTACACCTTGAAGTGTGAAAAATCACAGAATGTAGAATATTAAGGGCATCACGGTGGCGCAGCGGTAGAGTTGCTGCCTTACAGCGCTTGCAGCGCCAGAGACCCGGGTTCGATCCCAACTACGGGCGCCGTCTGTACGGAGGTTGTACGTTCTCCCCGTGACCTGCGTGGGATTTCTATGAGATCTTTGGTTTCCTCCCACACTTCAAAGATGTACAGGTTTGTAGGTTAATTGGCTTGATAATCTGTAAATTGCCCCTAGTGTGTGTCGGATAGTGTTAATGTGCTGGGATCACTGGTTGGTGCAGACTCGGTGGGCCAAAGGGCCTGTTTCCGCGCTGTATCTCTAAAATAAACTAAATGGAACAGTGTTGCACAGAAACAGGCCCTTCGGCCCACAATGTCTGTGCTGAACATGATGCCAAGACCAACTTTTATCTGCCTGCATATATTCCATATTCCTCCATTCTCTGCATATCCAAGATCAAGATTCAGGAGATTTCAAGATTTCAAGATCAATTTATTGTCACATGTACCAATTAAGGCACAATGAAATCCATGTGCCTATCCGAAAGCCTCTTAAGACGTACAGGTTTGTAGGTTAATTGGCTTCCGTAAATTGTAAATTGTCCCTAATAGGTGTAGGATAGCGCTAGTGTACTGGGCGATCGCTGGTCGGCGTAGTCTCGGTGGGCCGAAGGGCCTGTTTCCGCACTGTATCTCTAAAGCAAATTGTAAAAGCAGGCAGCGTAAGGCACTGAGAAAATACCATTAACTCTGTCCTGAGCGTCTGCCTAGAGAGACAGTGGAACAGGCTCGAAGATCCTCTAAGTCCCCTAAGCCCCAGTAAAAAAAGCCCTCGCCTAACTGGCCTTTCCGTACAATCCAAGAACTCTGAGGTAGCTTACTCTGTCCCGAAACTGTAGAGTTAAAACAATACAAGGAAATTTAAGAGTTTGAAATATAAGAGTTGAAATGGTACAAGGGGCGACACGATGGCGTGGCATTAGAGCCACTACCTCACAGCACCAGAGACCCCGGTTCGATCCTGACTACGTGCGCTGTCTGTACGGAGTTTGTACGTTCTCCCCGTGACCTGCGTGGGTTTTCTCCGAGATCTTAAGGATAGCGGAGTCAGGGGGTATGATGAGAAGGCAGGAATGGGGTACTGATTGAGAATGATCAGCCATGACCACATTGAATGGTGGTGCTGGCTAGAAGGGCCGAATGGCCTCCTCCTGCACCTATTGTCTATTGTCTATCTTCGGTTTCCTCCCACACTCCAAAGATGTACAGGTTCGTGTGTTAATTGGCTTGGTATGAATGTAAAATTGTCCCGTGTGTGTGTGTGTGTGTGTGTGTGTGTGTGTGTGTGTGTGTGTGTGTATGTGTGTGTGTAGGACACTTTTAATGAGTGGGTGGGTCACTGTTCGGGGTGGACTCGGTGGGCCGATTGGTCTGTTTCCGCGCTCCGTCTCTGAACTAAACTAAAGATGGACAAAGTTTGTGCCAATCCTCTCAAAATTGTCTAAAGGCTTACCAAACGTATCATGTGAAGAAAGCCTTTCACAGAGACACACCATGACGACAGCTGTGATGTTGCTATATATATACTGTGGGATTAGATTGTCAGATCCCTTTGCAAGCCCTCTGCAACACCACACTGCCTCTCACCACGGTTTTATCAAGGGCTTTCGCAGAGCTCGGGAAACCCGTGTGCCCTGAGGCGAGGTCACGTGCTGCCACTAAGATCGCTTTCATCGATTGAAGAACATGAAGCTCGGTGCTGAGGGACGTACTGAAGCTCGGTGCTGAGAGACGCACTGAAGCTCGGTGCAGCCAACGCCAGGGCTCTGTGGAGGAAAGCACCACGGTCTCAGGTCCTTCCACTGCTGGTCATTGGGGGCCAGAGTCCGATGGGAACACCCCTCAACCAAGAGACCACAACAAACATCACCACACGGAGCCACACGAGTTACCGAATATTGAAAGGCCTGGATGGAGTGGAGAGATTGTTTCCACTTTGTGGGGGAGTCTAGGACCAGAGGCCACAGTTTAAGAATAAGGGGTAGGTCATTTAGAACAGAGATGAGGAAAAACGTTTTCAGTCAGAGAGTTGTGAATCTGTGGAATTCTCTGCCTCAGAAGGCAGTGGAGGCCAATTCTCTGAATACATTCAAGAGAGAACTAGATAGAGCTCTTAAGGATAGCGGAGTCAGGGGGTATGGGGAGAAGGCAGGAACGGGGTACTGATTGAGAATGATCAGCCATGATCACATTGAATGGCGGTGCTGGCTCGAAGGGCCGAATGGCCTACTCCTGCACCTATTGTCTATTGGCATAGCCTCAGAATAAAAGGACCTACCATTTGCAGTTCCTTTTTATTACAAGGGGCAGCACAGCGGTAGAGTTGCTGCCTTACAGCACCAGAGACCCGGGTTCAATCCTGACTACGGGTGCTGTCTGTACAGAGTGTGGATGTTCCCCCTGTGACCGCGTGGGTTTTTTCCGGGTGCTCCGGTTTCCTCCCACACTCCAAAAACATACAGGTTTGCAGGTTAATTGGCTTTGGTAAAATTGTAAATTGCCCCCAGCGTGTGTAGGATAGCGGTAGTGTACGGGGTGATCGCTGATGGGCGTGCACTCAGTGAGCCGATCGGCCGTTTCAACGCTATCTCTCGAAAGTCTAAAGTCTACTATATTCAGCAATCCCATCTGCACTACACATCATGTACTCATGTGTGGTATGATTTGCTTGGATAGTACGCAAGGTGTTTCCAATGCATCTCAGTATACATGACAGTAATAAGCCAATACCAATTCCAAGTACAGGATTCGAGGGTGTGAGCTATAGGGAGAGGTTGAGTAGGTTAGGACTCTATTCCTTGGAGCGCAGGTGGATGAGGGGTGATCTTATAGATGTGTAAAGAAACATAGAAACATAGAAAATAGGTGCAGGAGAGGGCCACTTGGCCTTTCGAGCCAGCACCACCATTCATTGTGATCAGGGCTGATCATTCACATAAAATCACGAGAGGAATATAACGGGAGAGGCTGGGACTCTATTCCTTGGAGCGCAGGAGGATGAGGGGTGATCTTATAGAGATGTATCAAATCATGAGAGGAATAGATCAGGTAGATGCACAGAGTCTCTTGCCCAGAGTAGGGGAATCGAGGACCAGAGGACACAGGTTTAAGGTGAAGGGGAAAAGATTTAATCGGAATCTGAGGGGTAAGTTTTTCACACAAAGGGTGGTGGGTGTATGGAACGAGCTGCCAAAGGAGGTAGCTGAGGCAGGGACAATCCTAACGTTTAAGAAACGGTTGGACAGGTACATGGATAGGACAGGCTTGGAGGCATATGGGCCAAACGTAGGCAGGTGGAACTCGTGTCATAGAAACATAGAAACATAGAAAATAGGTGCAGGAGTAGGCCATTCGGCCCTTCGAGCCTGCACCGCCATTCAATATGATCATGGCTGATCATCCAGCTCAGTAACCTGTACCTGCCTTCTCTCCATACCCCCTGATCCCTTTAGCAAAAAGGGCCACATCTAACTCCCTCTTAAATATAGCCAATGAACTGGCCTCAACTACCTTCTGTGGCAGAGAATTCCACAGACTCACCACTCTCTGTGTGAAGAAATGTCGATGGGACATGTTGGTCGGTGTGGGCAAGTTGGGCCGAAGGGCCTGTTTCCAGGCTGTGAGATCTTTAGGACTCTATGATTCTGTGACTCGACATAACTGACCTTTTGGTGACTGCAATTGATTTATTTATAATTGCATTATGGATTAAATACTTAGTTCCCTTTAAAACGCCGAGGTTATAAAACACAAGCACGTATTATCGTTACCAAATTATCATTCTGTCCTTTTGTCTTCAGCTATTCCTCATTCAATCATCTGCTTTAACTGATTGCATAACATAGATCTTTCAATAGCTGTGCTCCACATAATAGAACAAAGAAAATGTCATGGTAGTGCATCGGTTGTCTGGCACTTCTATTTTGTTCCATGATGCTTTTCCAAATTATGCTGAAAATAGCAAAAAAAGAAATGAATTTGTAAATAACAGCTGGTTGATTATTCAATAACACTCAACATTTCAATTATTCGATATTCTTCGTAGGTGTATCGAAAAACTGAATGAAGTGAACCAAAGAAACTCATGATTAAAAGAGAGAGTTGGATTTAGCTCTCAGGGCTAAAGGAATCAAGGGATATAGGGGGAAAAAGCAGGAACAGGGTATTGATTTTAGATGATCAGCCACGGCTGACCGGTAGAGTTGCTGCCTTACAGCTCTAGAGACCCGGGTTCGATCCTGACTACGGGCGCTGTCTGCACGGAGTTTGTACGTTCTCCCCGTGACCTGCCTGGGTTTTCTCCGGGTGCTCCAGTTTCCCCCCACACTCCAAAGACGTGCAGGTTTGTTGGTTAATTGGCTTGGTGTAAATGTGAATTGTCCCTAGTGTGTGTAGGATCGTGTTAGTGTGCGGGGATCGCTGGTCGGCGCGGACTCCGTGGGCCGAAGGGCTGTTTCCACGCTGTATCTCTAATCTAAACTAAATCAATTGATTCATTGGGAAGTCGATCAAAACAACAGACAGAAATCAAACTGAAAGAATTTTCAACAAGCCTTGCAGTAGCATTTTACATCTAATATGGAACATTCTAATTTAAGCAGTTTTCAATAAAAGCAAAATCTTTTGAATGAAATACAGAGCCGGAAAGTCTGATTTATTCATTTGATGAAAAAGTTATTTCTGTGAAATACGTCCAATTCCTGAGAAACGAAATCCCTCAATCAATCAAAATAAAACATGCAAAGAAGGAGTAAGTTGGTCTGCCAAGCATTTTGCAACGATTCATCTTTACACATAAATTGGGTCTCAGCTGGAGGTTTTATTTTTAATTTCCAACTTGAGAATTTGATTTTTATTATTGTGGAGTTAAATATAAATGGTTGAAATTCCAACAAATACATGCATAGGTCACATTGTTAGAATAAAGTAATGCTCAAATGATGCAGTTTAGTTTAGTTTAGTTTAGTTTTGAGATACAGTGCGGAAACAGGCCCTTCGGCCCACTGAGTCCGCGCCGACCAGCGATCCCCGCACATTAACACATTATTTCTGCGCATGTTTAAACTGTAATGTTGTATTCTTAGTGTTTTAATGTTTTAAGCTTTATTCTTAATTGGTGACTGTATGTTCGTGTTGTTACTTGCGAGCGGAGCACCAAGGCACATTCATATCATATCATATATCATATCATATCATATATATACAGCGCGGAAACAGGCCTTTTCGGCCCACCAAGTCCGCGCCGCCCAGCGATCCCCGCACACAAACACTATTAACACTATCCTACACACACTAGGGACAATTTTTACATTTACCCAGCCAATTAACCTACATACCTGTACGTCTTTGGAGTGTGGGAGGAAACCGAAGATCTCGGAGAAAACCCACGCAGGTCACGGGGAGAACGTACAAACTCCTTACAGTACAGCACCCGTAGTCAGGATCGAACCTGAGTCTCCGGCGCTGCATTCGCTGTAAAGCAGCAACTCTACCGCTGCGCTACCGTGCCGCCCTTGTATGTGTGCATACTTGGCCAATAAACGTATTCATTCATTCATTCATTCATTCAACCTACACTGGGAAGGGGGAGGGGAAGAGAGGGATAGAGGAACTATCTAAAGTTGGAGAAGTCAATGTTCATACCGCTGGGCTGCAAGCTGCCCAAGCGAAATATGAGGTGCTGTTCCTCCAATTTCCGGTGGGCCTTACTATGGCACTGGAGGAGGCCCATGACAGAAAGGTCAGACTGGGAGTGGGAGGGGAAGTTGAAGTGCTCAGCCACCGGGAGATCAGGTTGGTTAAGGCGGACTGAGCGAAGGTGTTGAGCGAAATTTTACATTTTTATACAAAGCCAACTAACACGCAAACCTGTACGTCTTTGGAGTGTGGGAGGAAACGGAAGATCTCAGAGAAAGATACCCACGCGGGTCACGGGGAGAACGTACAAACTCCGTACAGGCAGCGCCCGTAGTCAGGATCGAACTAGGGTCTCTAGCTCTGTGATACCACCAACTCTATACCACTGTGCCACCGTTATAATCATTCCTGAACACTTTCATCATCTAGCTGTGACGAGGGGCTGGACAAACTTGGACTATTTTTTCCGGAGCTTCGGAGGCTGAGGGGTGAACTGAAGATGTACGTATGTAAAATCATGAGTGGCTAGAGAAAGAGTAGACAGTCAGAACCTTTTCTTCCAGGGTGGAAATGCCAGAAACGAGAGGGCGCCGCTTTATGGTGAAAAGGGCACAGCTTACAGAAGACCTGTCGGCAGGTTTTGTTTTACACAGAGGGTGGAGGGTGCCTGGAATTTGCTGCCGGGGTGGTGGTGAAGGCAGATGCGAAAGTGGCGTTTAAGAGGCTTTTGGATGGGCACATGGTTATGCAGGAAATGGAGCAATATGGATCATGTACAGGCAGAGGAGATTAATTTATCTTGGCATCATGTTCAGCATGGATATTAAGGTCATAAGGAATAGGAGTAGAATTAGGCCATTCGTCCCATCAAGTCTTCTCCGCCATTCAATCACGGCTGATCTATCTCTCCCTCCTAACTCCATTCTCCTGCCTTCTCCCCATAACCTCTGACACTCGTACTAATCAAGTATCTATATATCTCTATATATCTATATATCTATATATAGATCTCTATATATCTATATATCTACTTGGCCTCCACTGCTGTCTGTGGCAAAGAATTCCACAGATTCACCACCCTCTGACTAAAGAAATTTCTCCTCATCTCCTTCCTAAAAGAACGTCCTTTAATTCTGAGGCTGTGACCTCTAGGGCCCTGTGGGCCCATTCCAGTGCTGTACTCTTCTGTGTTCCATGTTCTATACAATCCAGGACGGTATTGATGACAGAGGCAGAACATATGGTGGTGCACAGACTGGCTTGGGCCCTCAATAACCATGAAAAGATCAGCTAAAACCATCGATCGCCCGTTCACACTAGTTCTATATTATCCCACTCCCTGTTCACGAGGGCTAGGGTCGCCAACTGTCCCGTATTAGCCGGGACATCCCGTATATTGGACTAAATTGGTTTGTCCCGTACGGGACCGCCCTTGTCCCTATTAGGCCCAGGGGGCGCTGTAGGACCGGACACTGTAGGCCCGGAAACTGTAGATCCAGACAGTGTAGGTACGGACAGTGTAGGTCCGGACGCCCGGGCGGCCCCCATTGGTGGAGCGGGAGCACGAGGCCGCTGGCTGGGTGAGGTCACGTGTGATGCGGGGCGGTGACGTTACCTTGTCCCTTATTTGGGAGTGAGATAGTTGGCAACCCCTACACAAGGGGCAATTCACAGAGGGCCAAATAACCCACAAACCCGCATGGCTTTGGAGTGTGTGAGGTAGCCGGAGGAAATCGACATGGGGAGAACATGCAAACTCCACACAGATAGCACCCAAGGTCAGGATCGAAGCCAGGTCTCTGGCCCTGTGAGGCAGCAGCTCCACCAGCTGCGCCACCTTGCTGCCTGCTCATGTATAGCCACGTTACTGACATGGAAGTTGTAGATAAAACCAGTGTGACTCACAATTGACATTTTTCTTCACTGAGATTATTCCGGTACAGAACATCTAAGCACTAAAACTCCCGTTTGTTCGTTTGTTTGTTCCTGAACTACAGCCAAACGGTACACGATAGCGCGACAACGTTAGGCCCACCTTTCTCACCGTCATCCCTTTGGTGCAAATGGAAGACGTTTCATAGAAATCGGCGTTACTCACATTTTAAAGTTTAAATCTATCTCCTAGGGAGGGAGAGGGGAGGGAGGGAGGGAGGGGTGGAGGGAGGAGGGGAGGGAGGGAGAGGGAGGAGGGAGGATAAGGGGGGTTGAGGGGGATGGAGGTTGGGGGGAGAGGAAGGGGATTAGGGGAGGGGAGGGGAGTGGAGGGGGATGGGGAGGGGAGAGGAGGAGGGGAGGGGAGGGGGGGAGGGGAGGGGGATGGAGAAGGGGAGGGGGAGGAGGGGATGGGGGAGGGGAGGGAGGGGGGGAGGGGGGAAGGGGGGAAGAGAGAGTGCTCCACCAATGCAGGAGAGGTTTGGGCCCAACGGGTCTACTTGGTCTAGTTATTACCTAAAACTCAAACTTAAATCACAAACAAATGCTTCGAAACCGAGGTGAAATAAATCCTATGACCTTGAAACTGTAATAGTTCCTACTTTGGCAAAGGATATCATGTTTTTAAGCACAATTACCATTTCCTGCAGTGTCTATTTTCAGCATGCCTTCAGGAGATTTACATGAATATACTGTACAACATCTTTACCGTTCACTATTATCCTAATCTGCAGATCTACAACATTGTACGAATGATCCTGGTTTGAACTTCGAATGTGTTCAGCCAAAGGAAATTCACAAGACTGTGTAGGAAGGAACTGCAGATGCTGGTTTACACCAAACATAGACACAAATTGCTGAAGTAACTCAACGGGACAGGCAGCATCTCTGGATAGAAGGAATGGGTGATGTTTCGGGTCGAGACCCTTCTTCAGATCTTTCAGAGCCTGCACTTCAAGCTGCCTCGGCAAGGCCAGCAGCATAATCAAGGACCAGTCTCACCCCGGCCACTCCCTCTTCTCCCCTCTCCCATCGGGCAAGAGGTACAGAAGTGTGAACACGCACACCTCCAGATTCAGGGACAGTTTCTTCCCAACTGTTTCGGGTCGAGATCCTTCTCCATATTCTTCTGAGGAAGGGTCTTGACCCGAAACGTCACCCATTCCTTCTCTCCAGAGATGCTGCCTGTCCCGCTGAGTTACTCCAGCACTTTGTGTCTCTCTTCGGATATTCACTAGGATTAAGAGAAGCAAAGTTTTTGGGTGGATGAAGCAGACTTTTCCTGTTGGTGAACAGCCAGTGTCTACTGGGAACTAACCTCGGGTGATCCTAACCTTGGGTGCTGTCTGTGCGGAGTTTGCACGCTCCCCTGAGGTGCTCCGGTTTCCTCCCACATCTCAAAGATGCCCGAGCTTGTCGGTTAATTGGCCTGTGTAATATGCTATGAAACCTAAAACAAATAAAATGTCTAAGATGGTCGCAATGTGCTGGAATAACTCAGTGGATCAGGCAGCGTCTCTGGAGATACAGAGATGCATCTCTGGAGATGGGGGCTTTCTCCAGAGATGCCCCCTGAACCTGTTGAGTGACTCCAGCACTTTTGTGCCTATTTTTGGTATGGACCAGTATCTGGACTTCCTTCGCGCACAAGTGAAAGGTTTGCTTACTTTTATATCTTGAGATGTATTTAGAACATGGAACGTTAATCAAAGAGCAGCACAGTACAGGAACAGGGCCCTTCAGCCCACACTGTCTGTGCTGAACATGGTACCAGGTAAAACTAATCTCAGCTGCCTGCGTGTGATCCATATCCTCCTATTGTCTGCATCTTCATGTGTCTTTATAAAACACAGCCATTGTCATGTCCACCTCCACCACCGCCCCTGGCAGCACGTTTCAGGCATCCACCACCCTCTCCGACCAAAAACTTACCCCCGCTCATCTTTGCCCCTCTCAACTTCAAGCAAGACTGTCCTCCAGTCTTTGACCTTTCCACCCTTGGGAAAGACAATAGACAACAGACAATAGGCCATTCGACCCAGCACCACCATTCAATGTGATCATGGCTGATCATTCTCAATCAGTACCCCGTTCCTGCCTTCTCCCCATACCCCCTGACTCCGCTATCCTTAAGAGCTCTATCTAGCTCTCTCTTGAATGCATTCAGAGAATTGGCCTCCACTGCCTTCTGAGGCAGAGAATTCCACAGATTCACAACTCTCTGACTGAAAACGTTTCTCCTCATCTCCGTTCTAAATGGCCTACCCCTTATTCTTAAACTGTGGCCCCTGGTTCTGGACTCCCCCAACATTGGGAACATGTTTCCTGCCTCTAACGTGTCCAACCCCTTAATAATCTTATACGCTTCGATAAGATCCCCTCTCATCCTTCTAAATTCCAGTGTATACAAGCCTAGTCGCTCCAGTCTTTCAACATACGACAGTCCCGCCATTCCGGGAATTAACCTAGTAAACCTATGCTGCACGCCCTCAATAGCAAGAATATCCTTCCTCAAATTTGTAGACCAAAACTGCACACAGTACTCCAGGTGGGGTCTCACTAGGCTCTGCCTGTCTACCCTATCAATGATTTTAATGCGTAAATTTTGTATGTCCATAATTATAATTCACAATTTGTAGCGATTAATAAAAGCACGACATGTTTGACTCTAACGCACTGCTGTTTCCAGACCCAACCTTGATTTACCAAGACCAAGAACGATGACTGATGGATGTAGCATTGAACTTTCTCTTGCATGTTATATAGAGTCAGAGAGTCATAGAGTGATACAGCGTGGAAACAGCTTGCCCACACCGGCCAACACGTCCCATCCACACTAGTCCCGCCTGCCCGCGTTTGGTCCATATCCCTCCAAACTTGTCCTATCCATGTATCTGTCCAACTGCTTCTTAAACGCTGGGATAGTCCCTGCCTCAACTACCTCCTCTGGCAGCTCGTTCCATACACCCACCACCTCCTTGTGTGAAAAAGTTATCCCTCGGATTTCTGTTGAATCTTTTCCCCTTCACCTTAAACCTATGTCCTCTGCTCCTTGATTCTCCTACTCTGGGCATCTACCCGATCTGTTCCTCTCATGATTTTGTACACCTCTGTAAGATCACCCCTCATCCTCCTGCACTCCAAGGAATAGAGTTCCACCCTGTTCAACCTCTCCCTATAGCTCACACCCTCTAGTCCTGGCAACATCCTCGTAAATATTCTCTGTACCCTTTCTGTTTGGGGGGGGTAGGATCACGCTATGGGAATATGGGATGTCAAAAGCAGATCCAGGTCAAAAATCTTGGGCATGAAGTCTTTGGACATTTTTGATTTTTTGAGTACTTTCTTTGACATTGGAAGCATATTCTTTAAATTAGATTAGTCAATTTTAACAGACATCATTTGCGAGGATGTGCTCATTAATTCAATGATTTCCAGGGTTCCCCTGAGGTCTTGTTAAGCTTGAGTAGATAATTAAATCTGAAGAAGGGTCTCGACCCGAAACGCCACCCATTCCTTCTCTCCCGAGATGCTGCCTGATCCGCTGAGTTACTCCAGCATTTTGTGTCTACCTTAGATAATTTAATCTTTGGTTTGAGGAGCAAGTGGCAAATAAACGTGTGTAACAAAGTACATAAGTACACGCTAAGATACAACACATCATTTTATTGAAGCACTTACAACATAGGACCTGCAGTACATTACAGCTCTGAGCTGCTACATCGACTGCCTGACTTAGGCGAGTTCTTAATATTATAAAGCACGTACTAGGCGGGACTACTACTAACAAGCACTACGATTGGTTAGCATGCAATAGTCCATCTTACTATTGAGGGCGTGCAGCATAGGTTTACTAGGTTAATTCCCGGAATGGCGGGACTGTCATATGTTGAAAGACTGGAGCGACTAGGCTTGTATACACTGGAATTTAGAAGGATGAGAGGAGATCTTATCGAAACATATAAGATTATTAAGGGGTTGGACACGTTAGAGGCAGGAAACATGTTCCCAGTGTTGGGGGAGTCCAGAACAAGGGGCCACAGTTTAAGAATAAGGGGTAGGCCATTTAGAACTGAGATGAGGTAAAACCTTTTCAGTCAGAGAGTTGTGAATCTGTGGAAGTCTGTACCTCAGAAGGCAGTGGAGGCCAATTCTCTGAATGCATTCAAGAGAGAGTTAGATAGAGCTCTTAAGGATAGCGGAGTCAGGAAGTATGGGGAGAAGGCAGGAACGGGGTACTGATTGAGAATGATCAGCCATGATCACATTGAATGGCATGATCACGGTGTTGGCTCGAAGGGCCGAATGGCCTACTCCTGCACCTATTGTCTATTGTCTATTGAGACGTAATAAATTATGAAAGGTCTGGGCAAGCTAGATTCAGGAAAAATGTTCCCAATGTTGGGGGAGTCCAGAACCAGGGGCCACAGTCTAAGAATGAAGGGGAGGCCATTTAAAACTACTGAGGTGAGAAAAAACTTTTTCACTCAGAGAGTTGTGAATTTGTAGGCGTCTCTGCCACAGAAGGCAGTGGAGGCAAAATTAACTGGATGAATTTAAAAGAGAATTAGATAGAGCTCTAGGGGGCTAGTGGAATCAAGGTATACGGGGAGAAGGCAGGTTGATCACATTGAATGGCGGTGCTGGCTCGAAGGGCCAAATGGCCTCCTCCTGCAGCTATTTTCTATTTTTGTGGTGAGCGTCATTTTGGACAACATTCAGTCTGAGACCACTGCTCCTTCTGATATTTACCTCCGTGATGGAGGTTCGAGGGACATGACACATACTTTTAAAATTTCCACATGACAGAATACTTGGCAAGACAGTAAACAGCGAGAGAGTTGCAATAAATTTCAATCAGGAGGCACAGACAGGTTGGTTGTGTGGGTGGGCAGATGGCAGTCGGAATCCAAAGCAGTAAAATGTGAGTTGACACATTCTGATGGGGAGAACTATAAAGATATACAATGCAAAACAAGGCCATTTTAAAGGGGTGCAAACACAAGGAGGCAGGATGTGTTGGTGCAGGTCAATAGACAATAGACAATAGACAATAGACAACAGACAATAGACAATAGACAATAGACAACAGACAATAGACAATAGACAATAGACAATAGACAATAGACAATAGACAACAGACAATAGACAATAGACAATAGACAATAGACAATAGACAATAGACAATAGACAATAGGTGCAGGAGGAGGCCATTCGGCCCTTCGAGCCAGCCCCACCATTCAATGTGATCATGGCTGATCATTCTCAATCAGTACCCCGTTCCTGCCTTCTCCCCATACCCCCTGACTCCGCTATCCTTAAGAGCTCTATCTAGCTCTCTGTTGAAAGCATCCAGAGATGGCAAAACAAGAAAGGAAAAACTATTAAGAGTTACGAGATCTATGTGCATGTGTAATTTCTTGAAGCAATTACTTATATCAGGCCTTAGCTATACGGGTCAAGTCATTAATAAAAAATATAGCATATATATAGTGTTTATTAGTATTAAGTCTGGGGATGTTCATTAGGCATTATTCGATGCGTGAAGCAATGTCAGTATGAAGATTTAGGAGTGTTAAGAATATGCAGTTAAGAATATCTCGGTAGCACAGCAGTAGTGTTGTTGCCTCACAGCGCCAGAGACATGGGTTTGATCCTGACTACGGGTGTTGTCTGTACGGAGTTTGTGCATTCTTCCCATGACCGCGTGGGCTTTCTCCGGGTGCTCCGGTTTCCTCCCACACTCCAAAGACGTGCAGGCTTGTAGGTTAATTGGCTTTGGTAAAAATTGTAAATTGTCCCTGGTGGGTGAAGAATAGTGCTAGTGTACGGGGTGATCACTGGTCGGCGCGGACTCGGTGGGCCGAAGGGCCTGTTTCCGCGCTGTATCTCAGAACTAAGTTAAACTAATTGAATGAGCTTCATCTCAAATTCTTATGAGGTTTAACATTAGATTTTGTTTTATAATTACTGCAGTGGACAACCTCAGGATATTTTACTTCATTAAAGATATTATATAAAAGCAGCTTGTTGCTATTGCAGCAACTTAGGATATGATTATGAATTCATAATTAGGTCAGGGATTTGCAAGTGTGAATATATAATGCATTTCTCGAGATTCAACCATGCGCATTGTGGCTTTAAAGGCTGTATTAAAATATTCTTACCATATATGTAATTATTTTTCAGTGCCTTGGGATCAACTGGGTTTCTGTTAACATCAAATGCCCAGTTATATTAGATAATAACAAATAACACACACACACACACACACACACACACACACACACACACACACACACACACACACACTGAAGTAGGGAATAAAGTTGTTTTTTTCCCCAATTAAAATGTTGCAAGATTAAAATATAGATCGTTGCTTTGTGAGCTTTGTGGACTACTTTCTAAAGACAATTATATTATTGGAATCAAAGTGATCAAGTGAAATTCACCTCAAGCTGTTACACCTTTAAGGATGTCACAGTGGTTCCTTCCCTCCAGAGATGCTGCCTGTCCCGCTGAGTTACTCCTACTTTTTGTGTCTACCTTCGGTTCCGTATGTACACATCAGTACAAAGTGTCATACAGCGTAGAAACGGACCCTTCAGCCTAACTTAAATAAGTAAGTATGCAGGTACAGCAAGCAGTGAAGAAAGCTAGACTGTAGACAATAGACAATAGGTGCAGGAGTAGGCCATTCGGCCCTTCGAGCCAGCACCACCATTCAATGTGATCATGGCTGATCATTCTCAATCAGTACCCCGTTCCTGCCTTCTCCCCATACCCACTTTAGCTTATCTGTGGAATTCACTGCCTCAGAAGGCAGTGGAGGCCAATTCTCTGAATGCATTCAAGAGAGAGCTAGATAGAGCTCTTAAGGATAGCGGAGTCAGGGGGTATGGGGAGAAGGCAGGAACGGGGTACTGATTGAGAATGATCAGCCATGATCACATTGAATGGTGGTGCTGGCTCGAAGGGCCGAATGGCCTCCTCCTGCACCTATTGTCTATTGCCTATTATCTATTGTCATGTACATATGACTGCCGTAGAACCAGTAATCGTGTTAATCACATTCTGAGCTGCAACAATACATAGCAACAATTGGAGACTGATTAGTACGGGGTTTCAGGGGTTATGGAGAGATCGCAGGAGAATGGGGTTCAGAGGGAAAGATAAATCGGCTCCCGGAGCAGAATTAGGCCATTCGGCCCATCGAGTCTGCTGCGCCATTGAGTCGCCATTGTTTACACGTTGAGGTAGTGCCTGCCTCTTTGGGAAGTGGGAGTAAACTGGAGGAAACCCATGCGGTCACAGGTAGAACGTGCAAACTCCACACAGTCAGGATCAAACCCGGGTCTCGGTCACGTGAGGCAGCAGCTCTACCAGCTGCGCCTCAGGGCCACCAAACGATTACTGATGAAGTGACTTTAGTTTCAGTTTAGTTTAGTTCATAGACTCAGAGCGGAAACAGGCCCTTCAGCCCACCGAGTCCGTGCCGACCAGCAATCGCCATACACTAACGTCACCCTACACACACTCGGGACAATTGACATTTTATACCAAGCCAATCAGCCTACACATGTGTACGTCTTTGGAGTGTGGGAGGAAACCGAAGATCTCTGAGAAAACCCACGCAGGTCACGGGGAGAACGTACAAACTCCGTACAGACGGGATCGAACCTGGGTCCCTGTCGCGGTAGGAACTGTCAGCCAGCAACTCTACCGCTGCGCCACCGTGCCACCCGGATTGTTGAACTGTTACTGTAGAACTCTTCAAACTATTATGTTGATATTAATGAATGAGTTGGGCAATACTATTCCAGTGTCTGTGGACAATCCATCTCTACCCATAACTCCAGCTCCACGTTTACTTTCAGTCACTGAGGTTAAAAATCACAGCTAACATTCAGCAGTGCTGCCTAAAAAGGCAAGTGCCAGCCACCTCTAACTAGGATGACATCCACACACTTCACTCCCACAAGGCCTGGATAGAGTGGATGTGGAGAGGATGTTTCCATTAGTGGGGATGTCGAGGACCAGGGGTCGCAGCCTCAGAATTAAAGGACGTTGCTGTAGGAAGGAGATGAGGAGGAATTTCTTTAGTTCGAGCGTGGTGAATCCGTGGAACTCTTTGCCACAGAAGGCTGTGGAGGCAATGGATATGTTTAAGGCAGAGATAGATGGATTATTGATTAGTACGGGTGTCAGCGGTTATGGGGAGAAGGCAGGTTCGGAGGGAGAAAAAGAGTAGCAAAGTCAAATGTGGGTCTCTTGAAGGCAGACACGGGTGAAATTATTATGGGTAACAAGGAAATGGCAGAAGAGTTGAACAGGTACTTCGGATTTGTCTTCACTAAGGATAGCACCAGAGACCCGAGTTCGATCCTGACTATGGATGCTGTCTGTATGGAGTTTGTACGTTCTCCCCGTGACCACCTGGGTTTTCTCCGAGATCTTCGGTTTCCTCCCACACTCCAAAGACGTACAGGTTTGTAGGTTAATTGGCTTGGTATAAATATAAATTTGTCCTTGGTGTGCGTAGGATAGTGTTAGTGTGTGGGGATCGCTGGTTGGTGCAGACTCAGTGGGCCGAAGGGCCTGTTTGTCTAAACTAAACTAAAACTAAACGACCCTTTGTGTGGAAAAAGTTACCCCTCAAATTCCTCTTAAATCTTTTCCCCTTCGCCTTAAGGGGTTGATATTTGTATGATGTTTAAAAGTAATGCAAGCACATCAGGTGTGGTTTTTGCTACTCCTCCATCAATGGAGTGTGAATAGTTGAGTGTTAATTTGGGTTGGATGGCCACAACTTAAGGTGGGTCGGCCTTGTTCAAATTGGACGTATGGAGGAGATGTTACTGTTCTAACACGAGTGGTGGAGACCAATGTTACAGTCAGGCCGCCTGTTTCCTGATCACCATATATAGATGCGATTTTAGAAAAGGGATGGCACTTTCCCAGATTGGAAATTGGAACTACAGCCAGCAGTGACATCCGCCATCTTTCTAGTTGAAGTGTAGAAGGTTGTTGGCACGGAAGCATGTACTGCATGCCTTGTTACCATCGTGCGTGTATCTGCAGTTACTGGGTGCTGCAAGTTCACCAAAACAGGCAGCCAGGCAACTCAATTGTGACCAACCATCACACCGACCCTTTACGCTGAAGGCAGTATAAGGAGATAGCTGCAGATGCTGGTACAAATCGAAGGTATTGATTCACAAAATGCTGGAGTAACTCAGCAGGTCAGGCAGCATCTCGGGAGAGAAGGAATGGGTGACGTTTCGGGTCGAGACCCTTCTTCAGACTGATGTCAGGGGGGCGGGTCCCGCCCCCCCTGACATCAGTCTGAAGAAGGGTATCGACCCGAAACGTCACCCATTCCTTCTCTCCCGAGATGCTGCCCAATGCAGAAGGCAGTGTTGTCCATGCTGTCTTTGAATGTGATGTTCACAATAGACAATAGACAATAGGTGCAGGAGGAGGCCATTCAGCCCTTCGAGCCAGCACCGCCATTCAATGCGATCATGGCTGATCACTCTCAATCAGTACCCCGTTCCTGCCTTCTCCCCATACCCCCTCACTCCGCTATCCTTAAGAGCTCTATCCAGCTCTCTCTTGAAAGCATCCAACGAACTGGCCTCCACTGCCTTCTGAGGCAGAGAATTCCACACCTTCACCACTCTCTGACTGAAAAAGTTCTTCCTCATCTCCGTTCTAAATGGCCTACCCCTTATTCTTAAACTGTGGCCCCTTGTTCTGGACTCCCCCAACATTGGGAACATGTTTCCTGCCTCTAATGTGTCCAATCCCCTAATTATCTTATATGTTTCAATAAGATCCCCCCTCATCCTTCTAAATTCCAGTGTATACAAGCCTAATTGCTCCAGCCTTTCAACATACGGCTTTCACGAAAGACCTCCCTGGCCAGTGTGCAAACCAGCGCCATGGATATTGGTTTCCCTAATTTCAAGTAACCCCTTGCTTTCCCTCTCTCTCTCCACCCCTCCCTCACCCTAGTCGTTGTACTAGTTTGACAATCATCCAGCTTAGTTTCACCGGAATGGCGGGACTGTCGTACGTTGAAAGACTGGAGCGACTAGGGTTGTATACACTGGAATTTAGACGGATGAGAGGAGATCTTATCGAATCGTATAAGATTATTAACATGTTCCCAATGTTGGGGGAGTCCAGAACAAGGGGCCACAGTTTAAGAATAAGGGGTAGGCCATTTAGAACTGAGATGAGGAAAAACTTTTTCAGTCAGAGAGTTGTGAATCTGTGGAATTCTCTGCCTCAGAAGGCAGTGGAGGCCAATTCTCTGAATGCATTCAAGAGAGAGCTAGTTAGAGCTCTTAAGGATAGCGGAGTCAGGGGGTATGGGGAGAAGGCAGGAACGGGGTACTGATTGAGAATGATCAGCCATGATCACATTGAATGGAGGTGCTGGCTCAAAGGGCCGAATGGCCTCCTCCTGCACCTATTGTCTATTGTCTATTGATAGATGAGATATATTCTGCATTTTAATGGTATCATCACACACACTGTTCCCCCAAAACACTGATTACACTACGAGAGGCGGGTTTTGCCTACTAAAATGGTGGACGTTACGCTCCTTTGCGTACTACAATTCAGTTTAGGCGATTTCAACGGAGTGGTCCATCTTGTTCCTCTAGGATCTTTGATCTGGCACTAGCTATGACTGACATTCAAACTGCCTCCAAATTGTGCAATCCATGCAGTTATTTATTCTCCTACCTTAAACTAGTGGTCTATTCTCTCTCTCTCTCTCTCTCTCTCTCTCTCTCTCTCTCTCTCTCTCTCTGCTGTTTGTAGGAGACAATCCTGAGTAATATATATTTATGCATTTTCATCTCCATCTTAAATGGAAGCATCCCAAAGCCATAGCGACAATTTTAAAAATGCATAAAATTGGTCATCAGTTCATAAGTGATAGCAGCAGAATAAGGCCATTCAGCCAATCAAGTCTACTCCGCCATTCAATCATGACTGATCTGTCTTTCCCTCTTAACCCCATTCTCCTGTCTCCCCATAACCCCTGACACCCGTACTAATCAAAAAGCTATCTATCTCTGCCTGAAAAATACCCATTGACTTGGCCTCCACAGCTGTCTGTGGCAATGAATTCCACAGATTCACCACCCTTTGACCAAAGAAATTCCTCCTTATCTCCTTCCTAAAGGAATGACCTTTAAGTCTGATTCTATGGCCTCTGGTCCCAGACTCTCCCACTAGTGGAAACATCCTCTCCTTACCCACTCTATCCAGGCCTTTCACTATTCGGTAAGTTTCAATGAGGTCCCCCCTCATCCTCCGAAACTCCAGCGAGTACAGGCCCAGTGACGACGTATGTTAACCCACTCATTCCTTGGATCATTCTCGTATACCTCCTCAGAGCCAAAACATCCTTCCTCAGAAATGGAGCCCAACATTGCTCGCAATACTTGAAATGCGGTCTGACCAGCACCTTATAGAGCCTCAGCGTTACATCCCTGATTTTGTATTCTAGTCCCCTTGAAATAAATGTTAGCATTGCATTTGCCATCCTTACTACCAATTCGGTCATTTAGTAATTTTTGGTCAATTTGGTCTATTTGGCCATTTTATCTCTAATAGGTGCAATGACCTATGCTGCAAAAAGTAACAACATTGGTTCCATTTTCAGTGCCTCCCTAAATGTGAGACTGATTTGTTAGGTACAAGTGGGTATGAGTTTCATATTCATTCACCTGTGCTGAACCTGATTTGCAAATATTTGACAATAATACAAGACTCAAAATAGAAAACTGTTCATCCCCTCTTCATTAATATTTAAGATATTGAATATATATATATACACACATATATATATATATATATACAATATATATATATATATATATATATATAAAATATATATATATATTCAATATCTTAGATATATGTGTGTGTGTGTGTGTGTGTGTGTGTGTGTGTGTGTGTGTGTGTGTGTGTGTGTGTGTGTGTGTGTGTGTGTGTGTATGTGTGTGTGTGTGTGTGTGTGCATCTATATATATATATATATATATATATATATATATATATATATATATATATCGGTGTATATATATATATACACACCGATCAGCCAAAACATTATGACCACCTGCCTAATAGGCTGTTGGTCCTCCATGTGCAGCCCCATACGCAGCAGGGTATGATGCACTGTGTATTGTGACACATTCCTCCCGTGACCACCATAAAAAATGTTCTGTGACTTGTGCCACATTCGACCTTCTGTCGGTTCGGACCAGACGGGATAGCCTTCGTTGCCCTCGCGCATCGATGAGCCTTGGGCGCCCAACACCCTGTCTGTCGCCGGTTGGTGGTTTGTCCCTCCTCGGACCACTGTCGGTAGGTACTCACCACTGCTGACCGGGAGCACCCCACAAGCCTTGCCGTTTCAGAGATGCTCTGACCCAGTCGTCTGGCCATATCAATTTGGCCCTCGTCAAAGTCACTCAGGTCTTTACTCCTGCCCATTTCTCCTGCATCCAACACATCAACTTCAAGAACTGACTGTTCACTTGCTGCCTAATATATCCCACCCCTTGACAGGTGCCATTGTAACAAGATAATCAATGTTATTCACTTCGCCTGTCGGTGGTCATAATGTTTTGGCTGATTGGTGTGTGTGTGTGTAGCATTTATTGTTTGTCCAGAGCTGCAATTGACCATTTCAAAGCACGGTGCCTTCTAAAGGGATGTGCCAAGACTTGTCATATTGTGCTCTGAAGCATATCCGTTGATTGCAGGCACACAAGACACATTAATAAGATTTCTTCCGTCAGGCTGACAAAAATAACTAAACCTAACTTGGATATGTAGCAATTATGCACTGAAACAAACAATTGTCGCACCATATTCCAGAGACTTAGCTTCTGAACGGAAGAGCTAATTTCTGCTTTGTGGTGGTAGAAAAGGTAATCACGGCAGAACCGGTAATTTCATTGAGTGCGTGCAGCGTAGGTTCACTAGGTTAATTCCTGGAATGGCGGGACTGTCATATGATGAAAGACTGGAGCTACTAGGCTTGTATACACTGGAATTTAGAAGGATGAGAGGAGATCTTATCGAAATGTATAAGATTATTAAGGGGTTGGACACGTTAGAGGCAGGAAACATGTTCCCAATGTTGGGGGAGTCCAGAACCAGGGGCCACAGTTTAAGAATAAGGGGTAGGCCATTTAGAACTGAGATGAGGAAAAAACTTTTTCAGTCAGAGAGTTGTGAATCTGTGGAATTCTCTGCCTCAGAAGGCAGTGGAGGCCAATTCTCTGAATGCATTCAAGAGAGAGCTGGATAGAGCTCTTAAGGATAGCGGAGTCAGGGGGTATGGGGAGAAGGCAGGAACGGGGTACTGATTGAGGATGATCAGCCATGATCACATTGAATGGTGGTGCTGGCTCGAAGGGCCGAATGGCCTCCTCCTGCACCTATTGTCTATTGTCTATTGTCTATTCATAAAAACTAAAGATAAAGCAACACGCGGTGGAAATTTCCCAAATTAAACAACAGGGGTTAGACTGAAGTTCAAACATTTTCGAAAGAATCGGGAGAGCTTTGCCCTTGTGCCGTGCAGTTATTGATGGCGCGTGCATGAAACTTGAGAAATGTTCATTAATGTAATACTTACACCTTGCTCGATTTTAAAAATCAATTGCATTATCTATCTCATGTATGTTTGACCATTGAAACACATCCAAGTAGTATTAATAGTATTATAAATAGAGAAAAAAAGGGATTAATAGAAAATGTTCATAAGTTATAGGAGCAGAATTAGGCAATTCACCCCATTAGGTCTACTCTGCCATTCAATCATGGCTGATCTATCTCCCACTCTCAACACCATTCTCCTGCCTTCTCCCCATAACCCCTGACACCCGTGCTAATCAAAATGTAGTTAGCAATCATGTTTTTTTTCCTCACTGTTATACCTTTTCATTTGAAAGTCTCTACCTATATTCAGCTTTGAGGAGGGCAAATGTGTCTCGCCCAAGGACATCTAGTCCAAGCAAATGTGTCTAGTCCAAGGACATCCAAGCAAACGATGTCGATCTCTCAATCTCGTTTCCCATTGAAGTTGACCTGATAAGAGGATTATTCACAAAATGCTGGAGTAACTCAGCAGGTCAGGCAGCATCTCAGGAGAGAAGGAATGGGTCACAAAATGCTGGAGTAACTCAGCAGGTCAGGCAGCATCTCAGGAGAGAAGGAATGGGTTACCCATTCCTTCTCTCCTGAGATGCTGCCTGACCTGCTGAGTTACTCCAGCATTTTGTGAATAAATACCTTCGATTTGTACCAGCATCTGCAGTTATTTTTGTTACATGAAAAGAGGATTACGTCAGTTCTCTCAAAATTCAGCTGCCACACATTGGAAACTTCGTCGTAAAGGTCAACGAAGGACGATCTCATTTTAACATTCCAACCACTGAACAGGTAAGACAGCGCTTTCCAGAGCAAAGCAGAATTAACACGCCAGGATGACAACATCTCATCTAATGCAAAGTCATTGACCATTAATGCGACCTCCTCACGAATGAATGAATGAGTGAATATAACTTTATTGTCATTCAAAACTATACACCAGACGAGTGCATATTTGAACAAAGTTCCGTTGCATCTGGCTCACCGAATAATGAAAATTGATTAAAAAAATAAATAAGTAAATCGCACATAAAAATAATGGCGGCAGATTACTGGCAATTCAACAGTAGTGTGGCCGGATCCACAGTTGCTGAACTGCTGGATGCACGTAATTCCAGCACGAACTGACAATCATATACTAGTTGTACTTTGCTCACAAAATGCTGGAGTAACTCAGCAGGTCAGGCAGCATCTCGGGAAAGAAGGAATGGGCGACGTTTCGGGTAGAGACCCGAAACGTCGCCCATTCCTTCTCTCCTGAGATGCTGCCCGACCTGCTGAGTTACTCCAGCACTTTGTGAATAAATACCTTCGATTTGTACCAGCATCTGCAGTTATTTTCTTATACTAGTTGTACTTTGCCACACTGAACAGTGACCACTGAAATCTCCGGTCTAAGTGAGTTATTTACTGTTAAATGTCCATTGCTGTCGGGAGCCAGTGTAGCCGCAGCCGAGCAGGGGGCCGCCATTTTGTTTTCAAATGCTGCACAACTTTCTGCATAATTTTTTTAAATTTTTTTATCGTATTTCTGGCATCTGCAGTATGCTTGTTCTGCCAAAGGTTCACTGGTAGTGCTGCTCCGAAACTAGTAATTGAGATCCAGCTCTTTGTTACGATCCTCTTAAGGTCAAGACAATAGACAATAGACAATAGGTGCAGGAGTAGGCCATTCGGCCCTTCGAGCCAGCACCGCCATTCAATGTGATCATGGCTGATCATTCTCAATCAGTACCCCGTTCCTGCCTTCTCCCCATATCGCCTGACTCCGCTATCCTTAAGAGCTCTATCTAGCTCTCTCTTGAATGCATTCAGAGAATTGGCCTCCACTGCCTTCTGAGGCAGAGAATTCCACAGATTCACAACTCTCTGACTGAAAAAGTTTTTCCTCATCTCTGTTCTAAATGGCCTACCCCTTATTCTTAAACTGTGGCCCCATGTTCTGGATTCCCCCAACATTGGGAACATGTTTCCTGCCTCTAACGTGCCCAACCCCTTAATAATCTTATACGTTTCGATAAGATCTCCTCTCGTCCTTCTAAATTCCAGTGTATACAAGCCTAGTCGCTCCAGTCTTTCAACATATGACAGTCCCGCCATTCCAGGAATTAACCTAGTAAACCTTACACTGCACGCCCTCAATAGCAAGAATATCCTTCCTCAAATTTGGAGACCAAAACTGCACACAGTACTCCAGGTGCGGTCTCACTAGGGCCCTGTACAAGACCCCGATCGAATTATAAAATAGTACTTTCTAACACTCTTTGTTGAGTGTCAGGAGTCTGCATTTGTATTGGGACAGCTCAGAATGCAACATCGAATGGCAAGTGAAGACATAACTGTTTGGGATAGTAAATATCATCACAAAGAATAAGCAAATATTGTAATTGAAGCATGGCATAAATTTTGGAAGGGAGATATCGTGCCACTTTTTAATGTATTTCTAATTTATGTATTCTTGGTTCCACGCATTCAATGAGGAGTTCTGGAATTAACTAATGCCAAAAGGTGCATCGCGTTGTCACCTTTCATTCGGACCCACATGACATACTTAGAAATAGACACAAAAAGCTGGAGTAACTCAGCAGGACAGGCAGCATCTCTGGAGAGAAGGAATGGGTGACGTTCCAGGTCGAGACCCTTCTTCAGACTCGACCTGAAACGTCACCCATTCTTTCTCTCCAGAGATGCTGCCTGTTCAGCTGAGTTACTCCAGCTTTTTGAGTCTATCTTCGGTTTAAACCAGCATCTGCAGTTCCTTCCTACTGACATACTTAGGATATGGACTTGGATGGAGAGGGTTTTCTTGAAAACCTTTCCATTCTCAACCCAGGAGTGGTCAGCCACTGAATATGTTCAGGGGTGACATATCTTTGAAAGCACTTGGTTTGAGGGCTGGGCTCGAAGAGGGATTTGAGGCATGATCTATGGACCTGATTTGAGGCCTGATTTGAGGCATGATTTAAGACATGATTTGAGCAGGATATGGAAGTATGATTCTGTTGAATGAAATTGAGATGATTTGAGACATGCCTTTGGGGCACGATATGAGACACAATATTGAGACATGATTTAAGACATGATATTGAGACATGATATGAAACATGATATTGGGGAATCATTTGAGACATGATTTGAGACATGATATTGGGGCATGATTTGAGATGATAGTGACATGATTTTAGACAAGATATCAGGGCATGATTTGAGACATGATTTGAAAATGATATTGGGTATGATTTGAGACATGATTTGAGACACGATTTGACACATGATTTGAGATGATATGGAGGCATGATTCTGTTGGATGAAATTGAGACATGATTTGAGACATGATCTGTGACGTGATTTTAGGCATGGTGTGGAGGCATGACTTGAGGCATGATTTGAGATATGATATTGAGATATTTGAGACATGATTTGAGACATGATCTGAGACATTGATTTCAGGCATGATGTGGAGGCATGACTTGATGCATGATTTGAGACATGATATTGAGGCATGATTTGAGAAATGATATTTAGGCATGATTTAAGATGATGTGAGACATGACTTTAGGCATGATTCTGTTGAATGAAATTGAGAAAGTATTTTAAGCATGATATTGAGGCATGATGTGGAGGCATTACTTGACATGATTTGAGGCATGATTTGAGATACGATATGATATAGAGGCATGATTTGAGGCATTATTTGAGGTACGATATCATATAGAGGCATGATTTGAGATACAATATGATATGGAGGCATGATTTGAGGCATGATTCTGCTGAATAAAACAGAGGCATGATTCATAGAAACATAGAAAATATGTGCAGGAGGAGGCCATTCGGTCCTTCGAGCCAGCACTGCCATTCATTGTGATCATGGCTGATCGTCCCCAATCAGTAACCCGTGCCTGCCTTCTCCCCATATCCCTTGATTCCACTAGCCCCATATGCTCTATCTAACTCAATTCATTTGAAGACGTGTGATATACAGCTGTCCCCTTAGCTTCTGCCCCTACATTACTTATCCCCAGCGACATTTAACATCGACTGGTCTTATTTGCAAATCGAAATTCTTTTACTTGCCCCCCTTTTTTCCCCAATCTTAAAAACATACGATCAAATGCAGGCTATTATACCGAAGATTAACAGCATGTCCACAATAATGTAGATATCTCAGACTCACTCGAGACAGTATGAGCGCTTATATATTCCTGCATCCTTCCTAGTTCGTAAGCGAGACCACAAGTTTTAAGTTTCAGATCTAGAATGTGAATTCGCTGTCAAACCTCCCTCGTACATTTCTCTGGAAGATAGCAACCCGAGATGACCCTGTGGACGGCGTTAGCATAGATAGACAAGGCATGCTAACTTGTGTAAAAAAACCCAAGGCAAGGCAATAAGATGGGAAAGCACCTAGCCGGACACAATAACTAGCAAGCTTACTTGACACTTCTACCAAGCCACGTCTTACTCTCGCTACTGGCCCAACGTGGAAGGATTTCATTTTAACGTAATCGCCCTAGCTCTACGTGAATCAGGAGGGGTCGCTCATGGAAGTTTCACCAGTCTTGAAACGGGAAAGAACAAAGGCGCCGGGAAAACATAGAAACATAGAAAATAGGTGCAGGAGTAGGCCATTCGGCCCTTCGAGCCTGCACCGCCATTCAATATGATCATGGCTGATCATCCAGCTCAGTATCCTGTACCTGCCTTCTCTCCATACCCCCTGATCCCTTTAGCCACAAGGGCCACATCTAACTCCCTCTTAAATATAGCCAATGAACTGGCCTCAACTACCTTCTGTGGCAGAGAATTCCACAGATTCACCACTCTCTGTGTGAAACGCACCAGGAAGGAGCGCACTCCGAGTAGAGAGAGATAGAGAGAGATAGAGAGAGATAGAGAGAGATAGAGACTGCCCAGTTTTACACAACAGGGGGGGGGGGGGGGGGAATAAAAACACACTTGTGGTGGGAGATGGTGAGGAAATCAGACCCACACCCAATCCCATGTTGACCCATGTTTCAGGAGACCCGGGGCAAAACCTACGAAAATGTATAAGAAGATAACTGCAGATGCTGGTTACAAATCGAAGGTATTTATTCACAAAATGCTGGAGCAACTCAGCAGGTCAGGCAGCATCTCAGGAGAGAAGGAATGGGCGACGTTTCGGGTCGAGACCCTTCTTCAGCTGGATATTGGGTGTGGGTCTTGATTTCCTCAGCCCTCAGCCCTGCTACGAAACCCCTTTTTTTCCCCCCTTGTCTCTTCTCAAACTAAATCTTGGGCGCGCCCTTTCAGCGAAATCGCCCCAAGAAGATTTCTGTTGAGGAATAAGGTGTTTTTATGTCTCACCTGTTAATTCAGAGAGCGCTGTACTGGTTAGTATCAGTGTCGCTATCCAGCGTGCTGAAACCGCCCTGTTGCAAACAACTAACCCCTGGAGCGGATTAAACACAGGAGACAACCTGTATCTCCCCAGGTTAATTTTTAACACACACGTCCTTATTCCAAAGAACAAAGCCAGGCACACAATACCTATTAAATCCCCTTGCCCCCCCCCCCCCCCCCCCCCCCCCGACTGTACCGGCTTGGTATAAGAAGGACGGCGTCGCCAGTTACATAGAAACAAAGAAACATAGGAAAAAATAGGTGCCATTCGGCCCTTCGAGCCAGCATCGCCATTCAATATGATCAGGGCTGATCATCCCAAAATCAGTATCCCCGTTCCTGCTTTCTCCCCACACCCCTTGACTCCTTTAGTCCTAAAGAGCCGAATCTAACTCTCTCTTGAAATTGTATTAGTTGAGAGAGTATATGTCAGCGCCGCACAAAACCACGCCTGGCTCTCCTTACCTGATCTGTAGGAATATATTATAAAAAATCGTCCAACTTCGGCTAGAGGAGGGTCCACCTGTCGCGAATGCTGGCGGGGAGGGAGGGAGGGAGGGAGAGAGTGAGAGAGGGAGAGAGAGAGAGAGAGAGAGAGAGAGGGCTGGGATCCGCTGCTGGGCAAGGATTATGTGTGAGTTGTGTTCGCGTTGCTGCCCTCTGTGGCGTGTGTGTGTGTATATATTGACTGTGTGTGTCTGCTCTCTTCTCTTCTCTCCCCACTCTCTCTCTCTCTCTCTCTCTCTCTCTCTCTCTCTTTCTCTCTCTTCAATGGCAACTGGTCTAGTCCCAGAGAGCATGTCCCGCCTTTGACGTCAGGTCTTTATTTAGCCCGGCTGAGAGACAAGCATCAAGCACTTGGCTGTTTGAGTCATCACAGCTGCTACGGGATTTCTCTCCTGTTCTCCTTTCATCGGGCAGATCAACTGGGAAACAAGCCTCGCTCACATCATCAACACCAGTTTTCACTTTATCCCCCCCTCCTCCTCTCCCCATTCTTTGTTCCTCGCAAAAATAAACTTTTCTTCTGGATTAAAAATCACACATACAAGACGAGAACGGTGCAAAAACAAAACCTATTCAGTTATTCCCGGCGTCTACACATTCAATGATCAGTGTGTCATGTTCTGTAGTTGTTCGCAAACTATCCTTAAACCAAGCGGCCTTGCCACTACTGTGGCCTTTCATACCCGCTGATGCTGTGTGTGAGTGTGTGTGAGTGTGTGTGAGTGAGAGTGTGTGTGTGTGTGTGTGTGTGTGTGTGAGTGAGTGTGTGTGTGTGAGTGTGTGTGAGTGTGTGTGTGTGAGAGTGTGTGTGTGTGTGCGTGTGCGTGTGTGCGTGAGTGTGTGAGTTTGTGAGTATGTGTGTGTGAGTGTGTATCTGTGCGTGTGTGTGAGTGTGTGTGTGTGTGCGCGTGTGTATGTGTGTGTGTGTGTGTGTGCGTGTGTGTGAGTGTGTGTGTGTGTGAGTGAGTGTGTGTGTGTGCGTGAGTGAGTGTGTGTGTGAGTATTTGTGTGAGTTTGTGAGTATGTGTGTGTATGCGTGTGTGAATGTGTGTACGTGTGTGTGTGTGTGTGTGTGTGTGTGTGTATGTGTGTTTGTATGTGTGTTTGTATGTGTGTGAGTGAGTGTGTGAGTGAGTGTGCATGTGTGTGTGAGCGTGAGTGAGCGTGTGTGCGCGTGAGTGAGTGTGTGTGTGTGCATGTATGTGTGCGTACAAATTCAGCTGGATTGGTTTATAAGTACGCCGTTGAGTTCACACGCATGTTATCAGGTGTGGTATCCGTTACACAGTGGGAGGTAGGGGGATGTAAGGGGGATGCCCGCGACACTGTCTGAATACCGATAAGAAGCACTTGCTCCACCTACAACTAAGCCTGGTGCCTTTATTGGGTGAAGCGGTATTACAATCGGAAGCAAGCAGCACAGCGTTATTTCCACTGAAAGGAAACGTTTGGCTCTAATCCCCTATTTCGTAGAGGTGGGTTCATTTCGCACCTCTGGTCGGTGTTTCAGTACGTTGTGCAATGTGTGTTTTACAACCTCAAGTGTACTGTCCTCCCATCTACACCTAACGTCACTGCTCGATGCTTTGATACCCCCGGTGCTGGGAATTAGCCCGAGCACTACATGGCATTGCCAGCACACGACCAAACGCTGGAGTAACTCAGCGGGCCAAGCTGAATGCATGTATCTGGAGAATAAACAATAGACAATAGGTGCAGGAGGAGGCCATTCAGCCCTTCGAGCCAGCACCACCATTCAATGTGATCATGGCTGATCATTCTCAATCAGTACCCCGTTCCTGCCTTCTCCCCATACCCCCTGACTCCACTATCCTTAAGAGCTCTATCTAGCTCTCTCTTGAATGCATTCAGAGAATCGGCCTCCACTGCCTTCTGAGGCAGAGAATTCCACAGATTCACAACTCTCTGACTGAAAACGTTTTTCCTCATCTCAGTTCTAAATGGCCTACCCCTTATTCTTAAACTGTGGCCCCTTGCTCTGGACTCCCCCAACATTGGGAACATGTTTCCTGCCTCTAACGTGTCCAGCCCCTTAATAATCTTATACGTTTCGATAAGATCCCCTCTCATCCTTCAAAATTCCAGTGTATACAAGCCTAGTCGCTCCAGTCATTCAACATATGACAGCCCCGCCATTCCGGGGATTAACCTAGTAAACCTACACTGCACGCCCTCAATAGCAAACATGGATAGGTGATGTTTTTTCTTTGGGTGGGACCCTTCTTCGGGCTCGGTGGGGCTGAGGCTGTACTGGCTACCCTGAGTCAGACCCATCCACCGAGCGATAGAGTTGCTGCCTCACAGCGCCAGAGACCCGGGTTCGATCCCGACCACGGGTGCTGTCTGCACGGAGTTTGTACGTTCTCCCCGTGACCCGCGTGGGTTTCCTCCGGGAGCTCCGGAACTCCCCCACACTCCAAGTCAAGTCAAGTCAAGTTTATTTGTCACATACACATACACGATGTGCAGTGAAATGAAAGTGGCAATGCCTGCGGATTGTGCAAAAAAAAAATTACAGTTACAGCATATAAATAAAGTTAATAAAGTTAATACAGAGAAGACAAAATTTAGTCCCTGGAGTTATAAAAGTTAACAGTCCTGATGGCCTGTGGGAAGAAACTCCGTCTCATCCTCTCCGTTTTCACAGCGTGACAGCAGAGGCGTTTGCCTGATCGTAGCATCAGGAACACACACACACGCACGCACGCATGCACGCACGCGCACACACACACACACACACACACACACACACACACACACACACGTTCAGAGCTTATTTGCAGTATTTAATAGCCTGATGGCTGTAGGGAAGAAGTTGTTCCTAAACCTGGACGTTACAGTTTTCAGGCTCCTGTACCTTCTTCCCGATGGCAGGGGTGAGATGAGAGTGTGGTTAGGGTGGGTCTCTGGTGATACTGGCTGCCTTTTTGAGGCAGCGACTGCTGTAGTCCCCCTTTGACGGGCAAAATCTGAAACTGCAGGCAGACTCAAGATACTTCATTGAAGTTTGTTAATGTCCAATGAATGTTAGCAACCCATGTCAACCAGTGCAGCTTTTACAGTGAAGGATGATGCACCGACTTGCCAAATGGGTGTGAATAGATTGCTGAAATCGACTGTTGATATTTACACAAGACTTTACCAGTATGAATATATCAGGCATACCAATCAGAGACATAGTCATACAGCACAGAAACAGGTTCTTTGACCCAACTCATCCATGCCGACTCGGATGCATTCCATGTTCATAAGTGATAGGAGCAGAATGGTCTACTCCACCATTCAATCATGGCTGATCTATCTCTCCCTCCCAACCCCATTCTCATGCCTTCTCCCCATAACCCCCCGACACCCGTAATGTTCAGGAATCTATCTATCCCTGCCTTTCAATTGTGTGCAAAACACAAAGGTTGCTTGAAGGGAAATCAATGTTCCTGTCTTCACAAACGTCAGGATGATTAGAAAAGCTGGCCCTTGTTCTTTATATCCACTGCACAACCCCTGGCAGAGAGAGATAGATTCTTGATTAGTACGGGTGTCAGAGGTTACGGGGAGAAGGCAGGAGAAATGGGATTAGGAGGGAGAGATAGATCAGCCATGATTGAATGGCGGAGTAGACGATGGGCCGAATGGCCTAATTCTACTCCTATCCCGTATGACCTTTTGACCTTATGACCCTGACACCACCCACCTGTACCTGTACACACATACCCGTTTGCCTGCGTTTGGCCCATATCCCCCGTAACCTTTCTGATATCCATGAACCTGTTCAAGTGCCCTTTAAATGTTGTTATTGCACCATTCCTCAACTACCACATCTGACAGCTCGTTCCATACACCCACCACCTTCGGTGTGAACAAGTGGCCCCTCACATCTATATACTAAAACTCTCCTTAGTTCGTTTGTTCCTGAACTACAGCCAAAACGGTACACGATAGCTCGACAATTTTAGGCCCACCTTCCTCATCGACATCCCATGGTCCTTTGGAAGCAGTTCTATTGAAATTGGTGTTATATTGTAAAAGCTATTTAACTTTAAATAACTTTAAATAACTTTAAAAGGGGGAGGGAGGGAGGAGGGTGGGGGGTGGCGGAGAGTTAGGGGAGGGAGGGGGAGGGGGAGGAAGGAGGGTTGGGGAGGGAGGGAGGGAGGGGGTGGAGGGTTGGGGAGGGAGGGGGAGGAGGAGGGGGAGGGAGGGAGGGAGAGGGGAGAGGAGGGAGGGGGGAGGGAGGGAGAGGAGAGAGAGGGGAGGGGGGAGGGGAAGGGATGGGGAGGAGGGAGGGATAGGGAGGAGAGGGGAGGGGGAGGAGAGGGGAGGGGGGAGTGGGGGAGGAGAGGGGAGGGGGAGGAGAGGGGAGGGGGGAGTGGGGGAGGAGAGGGTGCTGCACCAATACAGGAGAGGCAACCCTAGGGGTGGGAGGGAGAGAGGGGGAGGTAGGAGAGGGGAGGGGGGAGTAGGGAGGGGGAGGTGGGGGAGGTGGGAGAGGGGAGGTGGGAGAGGGGAGGGGGAGGGTGCAAGGGGGGGAGGGAGGGATGGGGAGGGAGGGAGGGAGGGGGGAGGGGGGAGGGGGGAGGGGGGAGGGGGAGGGGGAGGGGGAGGGGGGGAGGAGGGAGGGGGGAGGAGAGGGTGCTGCACCAATACAGGAGAGGCAACCCTAGGGGGGAGGGGTGGGAGGGAGAGAGGGGGAGGTAGGAGAGGGGAGGGGGAGGTGGGAGAGGGGAGGGGGAGGGTGCAAGGGGGGGAGGGAGGGATGGGAGGGAGGGAGGGGGAGGAGGGGGGAGGAGAGGGTGCTGCACCAATGCAGGAGAGGTTTGGGCCCAACAGGTCCACTTGGTCTAGTTCCTATTAAATCTTTCCCCTCTCACCGTAAGCCTTTCCCCTCAACCATCATCTCAATTTGAATAATATTTAGACAGAAATTAGAATATATATATATTTTTTTAATCACGCTCCAATGAGTTTAATTTAGTTTATGAGACCATGGTGAGCAAACAGGCCCTTCTGCCCACCTCGTCCATGCTGACCAACAGACAGCTTCCTATCCTACACACTGGGGGCAATTTACGGAAGCCAATTCACCTACAAACCTGCACGTCTCTGAGATGTGGGGAGAGCGTGCAGACTCCGTATGGACAGCACCCGTGGTCAGGATGGAACCTGGGTCACTAGTGTTGTGAGGCAGCATCTCTACTGCTGCGCCACCATGCAGCCCCTCAGTTACTGAGTTACTCAATAGGATTTGCTCGCATGGTTAACAATGAATAAAATGAATAAAATTTAGTTGAAGATAACTGTTGGGTCTTCCTGTACATGTTCACATTTTTTAAATTAAGGCAACCCGACAGATAACAGGCAGTGTAGTTTTTATTGAGTGAATGAGTCACATTTTAACAGCTACTCTGTGGTTTGATGCCATTTTATCAGTGGCTGATTTGCACAAAAAAGATAAAGTGTTTTGCTGTTTGGCAGAACCGAACGTCAGAGTAGATTTGGAAGATTGCATTGAATAAATGATAGAAACCTAGAAACATAGAAAATAGGTGCAGGAGTAGGCCATTCGGCCCTTCGAGCCTGCACCGCCATTCAATATGATCATGGCTGATCATCCAACTCAGTATCCCGTACCTGCCTTCTCTCCATATCCCCTGATCCCTTTAGCCACAAGGGCCACATCTAACTCCCTCTTAAATATAGCCAATGAACTGGCCTCAACTACCTTCTGTGGCAGAGAATTCCACAGATTCACCACTCTCTGTGTGAAAAAAACGTTCTCATCTCGGTCCTAAAAGACTTCCCCCTTATCCTTAAACTGTGACCCCTTGTTCTGGACTTCCCCAACATCGGGAACAATCTTCCTGCATCTAGCCTATCCAACCCCTTAAGAATTTTGTAAGTTTCTATAAGATCCCCCCTCAATCTTCTAAATTCCAGCGAGTACAAGCCGAGTCTATCCAGTCTTTCTTCATATGAAAGTTCTGCCATCCCAAGAATCAATCTGGTGAACCTTCTCTGTACTCCCTAGCCCAACTTGCCCACACCGGCCAACATGTCCCAGCTACACTAGTCCCACCTGCCCGCGTTTGGTCCATATCCTTCCAAACCTGTCCTATCCATGTACCTGTCTAACTGTTTCTTAAATGTTGGGATAGGCCCTGCCTCAACTACCTCCACTGGCAGTCGTTCCATACACCCACCACCCTCTGTGTGAAAAAGTTACCCCTTGGATTCCTATTAATTTTTTCCCACCTTGACCTTAAACCTATGTCCTCTGGTCCTCGATTCCCCTACTCTGGGCAAGAGACTCAGTGCATCTACCTGATCTATTCCCCTCATGTTTTTTACATGGATAGGACGTTTGGAGGGGTATGGACCAAACGCAGGCAGGTGGGACTAGTGTAGCTGGGGCATTGTTGGCCGGTGTGGGCAGGTTGGGCCATAGGGCCTATTTCCACACTGTATCACTCCATGAATCTATGACTCTGTCCTCATTCCCCTCATAATCTTGGCTTGACATTGGTGTGTGTTGCAATGTGGAATTTATATTTTAAGAGAGACTTGAATTTACACGGATATGTTAAGGAATTAGTTTAGTTTAGAGATACAGTGCGGAAACAGGCCCTTTCGGCCCACCGGGTCTGCACTGACCAGCGATCCCCGCACACTAACGCTATCCTATACCCACCCGGGACAATTTTTACATTTACCAAGCCAATTAACCTACAAACCTGCACGTCTTTGGAGTGTGGGAGGAAACCCGAAGATCTCGGAGAAACCCCACGCAGGTCACGGGGAGAACGTACAGACAAGCACCTGTAGTTGGGATCGAACCCGGGTCTCCGGCGCTGCATTCGCTGTAAGGCGGCAACTCTACTGCTGTGCCACCGTGCCGCCACATGGTGGATGTCTCATGCAATTTACAACCGTGAAATACTTTTGTAGTTTAGTTACTGTCGTAATGTTAGCAGATAATTTGCAAACTCCCCTAAACAGCAACGTGGTAACAACAATATAAACTATTTCAGTTATGTTAATGTAGATGGGCTATTGCATGCTAGCCAATCGTAGTGCTTGTTAGTAGTAGTCCCGCCTAGTACGTGCTTTATAATGTTAAGAACTCGCCTACGTCAGGCAGTCGATGTAGCAGCTCGGAGCTGTAATGCACTGCAGGTCCTATGACGTAAGTGGTTCAATAAAATGATGCCTTGTATCTTAGCGTGTACTTAAGCACTTTATTACATGGTGTCAGAAGTGGGATTCGAACCCACGCCTCCAGTTGGAGCAAAAACGAAGTTGTCAGCTCGATTCATAGCCTCAGGACCCGCAAGATTGAGCAAAACAGACGCACACATATCAAGAGGGTCATTGCGATGAACGATGCGAGCATAATGAGTGTAGTCACGCTTGAAAAGACGCCAAACGTTCAGTAATGTCTAAATCAAAGATCAGAGGGTCTGGGCGACATTTGTAAGCACTTTATTACAGTTAATTTAACAATAATCATTGGCAGTTATGAGACATTTGGACAGATACATGGATGGGAGGGATTGAGTTCATTGCAGTTACTCACAGCATTTTAAAAACATTTGGCCAAATACTTGAACTTTTTTGTTTAGTTTATTGTTACTTGCACTGGTTTACAGTGAAAAGTTTTTTTGGTTGCGTGCTAACCAGTCAGCGGAAAGACAATACATGATTACAATTGAGCCGTCCACAGTGTACAGATACACATGTTGAAGGGAATAACATATTAGTGCCAGATAAAGTTTAGCAAAGTCCGATTAAAGATAGTCCAAGGGTCTCCAATGAGGTAGATGGTAGGTCAGGATCGCTCTCTAGTTGTTGATAGGATGGTTCAGCCACCTGATATATGGTATATATATGACAGGAAAGGTTTAGAGGCATTCGGGGCAAACGCTGGTAGGTGGAACTAGTGTAGATGGGGCCTGTTGGTTGGCACGGGAAATTTAAGGACCGAAGTGTCTGTTTCCAGGCGATATAACTATATGACTCTATGACTCCATGAGAGAGCCATGGGCTAAACGCAGGCAAATGGGACTAGCACAGTATACCAACTTTGTTGGGCAGGGCCAAGATGGGCCGAAGAGCCTGATTCCCTGCTGTACAGTATGACTCCATGTCGCTGAAGGTAAGTCTCTTCTTTGAAATCATTGGAACTCCATGACTTGCGGGCTGGTGGGACTGGTGTAGATGGGGCATGTTGGTCGGCATGGGTAAGTTGGGCCGAAGGGCACATACTCTATGACTATGGATAGGGCCTGGTTTTGCTGCACCGTTGGAACTACGGACTTTCAAACAAAGTATTAAACTGGGCCTGCCGTTTACCCTGCCAGCATGATGTACACGATCCTGTGGCACTGTTTTAAAGAAGAATGAGGGGGAGATCACTGGCGTTCTGACCAGCATTTATCCCTCAATCAGCATCACTAAATGAGATGATCTGATCATCACCCAGCAAGTGTGTAATTTAATGCCACCTGTCCCATATTACAATGGCAAAAGCGCTGCCTTTGGGCGACTCCGTGAGAATATTTGGGAGTGGAGAGGACTCAGCCTTACCACCAAGCTGAAGGTCTACCGTGCAGTGGGACTCACCACTCTTCTCTATGCCAGTGAGACCTGGACTGTCTACAGCAGACATGCCAAACAGCTCAACCACTTTCACTTGAGCTGCCTACGCAGACTCCTTCACATCAGGTGGCAGGACAAAAATTCCCGACACAGAGGTCTTGGAACGGGCCGGAATCCCCAGCGTCCACACCCTCCTACGGAAAGTCCAAGCCAGATGGGCAGGCCATGTCATCAGAATGCCCGAGAGTCGACTGCCAAAACAGCTTCTGTATGGAGAACCGTGTCAGGGCAAGCGCTCAGTAGGAGGACAGGAGAAACGGTTTAAGGACTGCCTCAAAGTGTCCCTCAAAGACTTATCATATCATATCATATCATATATATACAGCCGGACACAGGCATTTTCGGCCCTCCAAGTCCGTGCCGCCCAGTGATCCCCGCACATTAACACTATCCTACATCCACTAGGGACAATTTTTACATTTACCCAGCCAATTGACCTACATACCTGTACGTCTTTGGAGTGTGGGAGGAAACCGAAGATCTCGGAGAAAACCCACGCAGGTCACGGGGAGAACGTACAAACTCCTTACAGTGCAGCACCCGTAGTCAGGATTGAACCTAAGTCTCCGGCGCTGCATTCACTGTAAAGCAGCAACTCTACCGCTGCACTACCGTGCCGTCCTTGGACATCAACCTCAGCACTTGGGAGTCTCTTGCTCTGGACCGTCCAACGTGGCATAGCAAGCTCACCACAGGAGCCTGTGCAGCAGAGAACAGACGCACTGCAGAGGCCCAGAGGAAACGCACCGCGCGCAAGGCCCGGGCTACCTCCACTTCCACTGCAGCACCCATCCACTTGTGTCCTACGTGTGGGTGTGCCTTCCGGGCCCGGATTGGCCTCACCAGTCACTTCCGGACCCACAGTCACCAATCCTCCAACTGAAAGTGAAGTCATGGTCATCTTCCAACCCGAAGGACGAACAACAACACAATGGCAATTACTCATCAAAGTACTTTAGTGCCCGTGAATTGCTTTGTAATGTTACAGGGTCAGCTAAGGTGCATGTTATTCTTTCCTTTTACAGGTTTATGGCAGCATTGGCGATATATGTACAGGAAACAAGGCCGTATCAAGCTGTATTTCCCTTGACCCTCATCCCCTTTGATGTCTCGTTTTCAGGGGAGATGGAAACTAGAGACACACGAAAAGGACACAGGACAAATTGGAGCCAGCACCAATGACCCGGGCAAGGTGGAGACAACAATGGTCCATTGTTGGCTGTAGTAGAGGTGATAACAAAAGGGATACGAACAGTGAAACTACCAGAACGATTAGGGTGGGGGAGAGGGGCGGAGATGGAGGGAATTCAAGGGTTACTTGAAAGTAGAGAAATCAGTATTCATACCGCCGGGTCTTTGAGGAAACCGGAGCACCCGGAGGAAACCCAGGCAGTCAGAGGGTGAACGTACAAACTCCGAGCAGACAGCACCCACAGTCAGGAGGGAACCCGGGTCTCTGGCGCTGTGAGGCAGCAGCTCTACCGCCGCGCCACCCTCATCTTGGACCGTTGCGACTCGGAGTTCGATATCTCACCTTGTGTCAACTGCTGTATCGCTAACTAATTCTTGCAACGTGTTGTGATCCTGTCAGAGCAAAGCACGTGTGTTAACAGGTGGTGCCTTGGTGAGTGGTTGCTTTTCCAGTTTCTGAAGGAGTGTGACTTTGTCCCTCTCACTCGGCGAAGGGAGCAGATGGTGCGTTATGTGTAAATAAGGCTCCGCTCCATATGGGCACAGCCTTGCCATTGCATTGCGTGCTTCATTAAATGTTAGTCGCTCAGTCTCTGTGGGTGGAACGTGTAGATATCAGGGCAGCCATTCCAAAGCTACAAACCTGTGACTTTCCTCCCCTTGCCTCCACAATCTGCAACTCCTCAAACCTGCCCCATGTCCATTGTCCCTGTAGGAGCCAATCACGCTTAAGTTAGTTGCTGTTATTATATTATGGCCATGTTTAATGTTTCTAGTTTCTATCTGTTTGTTCTTTGCAAGGTGGGATTTGATACGTAGAGGGGCGTGTCTACATCTAAGGAGGAGGCGAGCATAGCCACAGAGTTTGGGGGTCAGTTTAGTCTCGGAGGATGGAGAGAAAACAGTTTTCGACCACTCGCTAACGACCACTCGCTAACGACCACTCGCTAACGAACACGCGCTAACGATCACGCGCTAACGATCACGCGCTAACGATCACGCGCTAACGACCACGCGGTAACGATCACAAGCTCAGTATCCTGTACCTGCCTTCTCTCCATACCCACGATCCCTTTAGCCACAAGGGCCACATCTAACTCCCTCTTAAATATAGCCAATGAACTGGCCTCAACTACCTTACCTTCTGTGGCAGAGAATTCCACAGATTCACCACTCTCTGTGTGAAAAAAAACTTTCTCATCTCGGTCCTAAAAGACTTCCCCCTTATCCTTAAACTGTGACCCCTTGTTCTGGACTTCCCCAACATCGGGAACAATCTTCCTGCATCTAGCCTGTCCAACCCCTTAAGAATTTTGTAAGTTTCTATAAGATCCCCCTCAATCTTCTAAATTCCAGCGAGTACAAGCTGAAAAGTTGATAAGAACGATAAGCAGAATGAATGAATGAATGAATGAATGAATGAATGAATGAATAAGTTTATTGGCCAAGTATGTGCATATACAAGGAATGTGCCTTGGTGCTCCGCTCACAAATGACAACACAAACATACAGTTAACAATTAAGAATAAAGCATAACCACATCAAAACAATAAGGATACACCATTACGGTCTAAACATGTGGGTGAAAATAAACCAGAGCAAAAGAGAGATGACAGACTTTGGTCATTGAGTAGAACTACTAGTCGTGGAAAAAACTGTTTTTATGTCTGGCTGTGGCTGCTTTGACAGTCCGGAGTCGCCTTCCAGAGGGAAGTGCTTCAAAGATTTTGTGGCCAGGGTGAGAGGGGTCAGAGATGATCTTGCCCGCTCGCTTCCTGGCCCTTGCAGTGTACAGTTCGTCAATGGGGGAAGGTTGCAGCCAACAACCTTCTCAGCTGTGCAAACGATGATCGAGCTATGAATTATTCTTTTGAATTGTGCTACTTTAATAAAGGCCAGTTAATCAAGAAACAGCGTTTGGAAGATTCGTTTTTGCTATCTCAGAGTGCGGTGTGCACGTAAGCTAGATCTCCATCACATCTCCGAGCAGTAATGGCTATCGAAGTTGGACTTTGAGATGGTATAGAAACTGCCATTACAGTTCTCATCTCTGGCCATAGTTCCAACCCTCAAACAATCCGCCATCGTCTGTATCCCCACATTACCTGGCACGTTTTGTCTTGCCTCTCCGCTATTCCAGCTTTCTTCTCCCCTCCTTACAATCAGTCTGAAGAAGGGTCTCGAACTGATCCATTTTCTCCAGAGATGCTGCCTGACCCACCGAGTTACTCCAGCACTTTGTGTGTCTCTCTACGGTACAAAACCAGCATCTGCAGTTCTTTCTCAAAGAACAGCAGATGCCGTTCACACACAAAAAGGAAACATTTATTTTATACACAAACTGCAGATGCGGTTTAAATATCCCGGCCCGAAACGTCACCAACCTTTTTCCTCATAAGAGATGCTGCACTGTGCAGACTCCAGCTTTGTCTCTACCTGCATTATTTGTTCCCAGTGTGGCACCATGGCTAAAGATCTAGCCTACAGGGTCATGAGTTCATATGTGATAGGAGCAGTATTAGGCCGTTCTGCCCATCAAGTCTACTCTGCCATTCAATAATGGCTGATCTATCTCTCCGTCCTAACCCCATTCTCCTGCCTTCTCCCGATAACCGCTGACGCCTGTATCATCAAGAATCTATCTATCTTTGCCTTAGAAATATCCATTGACTTGGCCTCCACAGCCTTCTGTGGCGATGAGTTCCACAGATTCGCCTTCTTCTTGCGGTGGTGAGCCGGGCCTGTCTTCGCTCGTGGACTGTCCTTGTTTTCGGTGGCATCCCTCTTAGATAGTGAGGGCGTCAAAGGTTACGGGGAGAATTGAATTGGATTGAACAAGTCACAGTGAAATTCTTTGCTTGCATACAAGTTTAATATATATACAAGTGTATATGATATGATATGATATGATCTTGCTTGCTCTCGATCTACACCTCCTGATGTATAGGTCCTGCAGGGGGGCGAGTGTAGTTCCCATGGTGCGTTCTGCCGAACGCACTACTCTCTGCAGGGCCGTCCTGTCCTGGGCAGAGCTGTTCCCAAACCAGACTGTAATGTTGCCGGACAGAATGCTCTCTACAGCCCCAGAGTAGAAGCAATGAAGGATCCTCAGAGACACTCTGAATTTCCTCAGTTGTCTAAGGTGGTAAAGGCACTGCTTTGCCTTACCCACCAGTGCGGCAATGTGCGTTGCCCACGTCAGATCCTCTGTGATGCGGACCCCCAAGTATTTAAAACTGCTCACCCTATCCACAATAGACCCATTTATCTCCAGTGGCGTGTACGTCCTTGGATGTTTAGCCCGTCTGAAGTCCACAATCAGCTCCTTCGTTTTAGTGACATTCAAGAGGAGGCTATTGTCCTGACACCAGAGTGCCAGATCAGCCACCTCCTCCCGGTAGGCCTTCTCATCGCTGTTGGAGATCCGGCCCACCACCACAGTGTCATCAGCAAACTTGATGATGGAGTTTGAGCTGAACCTGGCCCCACAGTTATGTGTGTACAGGGAGTACAGTAGGGGGCTAAGGACGCATCCCTGGGGGGGATCCTATGTTCAGGGTGAGGGAGCTGGATGTGTGTTCCCCCATCCTGACCACTTGGGGCCTGGCGGTGAGAAAGTCCAGGACCCAGATACCGAAGCTACCCAGGTAAAGGGCGCATACAAAGTTATAAATTCCACCCCCCCCCTGGTGGCAGGTCCCTCTTTGTTCTTCCCCCTCCCTCCTCCCTCACGGTGGTCCCCCCCCCACGCCAGGTCCTCCATTGTTCTACCCCCCCCCCCACACCGTTCCCCCCCAAGCCAGCTCCTCCTTTGTCCCTTCTCCCGGCAGCGGCGTCCCCACTTCCACGTGTCCGTCCTCGTCCGTCGGTCGGCGCCATCATCGGCCGCCGCGCCGACCTCTCCACTAACGCCGCCGGGTCCTCTCTCTCTCTCCAGACGCCTCCGTGGCGCCGATCCGGGCCCCAGCCGCGGGCTCCGGGGGCCCAGGGGCCAATGGCGGTGTATGTTCTATTTGTGTAGGATGGAACGGCAGTTGCTGGTTTATACTGAAGGTAGACACTAAATGCTGGAGTAACTCAGCGGGTCAGGCAGCATCTCTGGGGAGAGGGAATGGGTGACGTTTTGGGTCCAGCTCCTTCTTCAGACTCATATGTTCAGATTTATACGTTCTATTTTACGTTTATGGAAAATGATCCAGAGGGGACATAAGGAGATGTTTTATCCATAAGTTCCAAACCACAGCACCAAAAAAGGTTTTAGAAACTGGCGCCATAAATACCTTTGTAAAGGCGAGGGATGGGTACTCTGTGATGGTGAATTAAGAGGCTTAGTTAACTTTACTTTAGAGATACGGCGCGGAAACAGGTCCTTCGGCCCACCAAGTCCGCGCCGACCAGCGATCCCCGCACGCTAGCACTATCCTACACACACAAGGGACAATTAACAATCTTTTCCAGAGCTAATTAACCTAGAAACCTGTACGTATTTGTAATGTGGGAGGAAACCAGAGCACCAATTCTCTGAATGCATTCAAGAGAGAGCTAGATAGAGCTCTTAAGGATAGTATAAGAAGATAACTGCAGATGCTGGTACAAATCGAAGGTTTTTATTCACAAAAAGCTGGAGTAACTCAGCAGATCTGGCAGCATCTCGGGAGAGAAGGAATGGGTGACATTTCGGGTCGCGACCCTTCTTCAGACTCTTAAGGATAGCGCAGTCAGGGGGTATGGGGAGAAGGCAGGAACGGGGCACTGATTGAGAATGATCAGCCATGATCACATTGAATGGTGGTGCTGGCTCGAGGGGCCGAATAGCCTACTCCTGCACCTATTGTCTATTGTCAGCTGGAGAAAACCCAGGTTATAGATAAAACAGAACGTTGCCTTCAAAGATTCATGAAAGACCGTGTGGGTTTTCTCCGGGTGCTCCGGTTTCCTCCCACATTCCAAAGACGTTTGGGTTTGGAGGTTAATTGGTTGCTGTAAAGTGTCCCTAGTGTGTAGGGTCGAACTTGTGTATGGGTGATTGCTGGTTGGCGTGGACCCAGTGGGCCGAATGGCCTGTTTCCGCGCTGTTTCTGAAAACCAAACGTAATTGGTCAAACGCTTTCAAGATTCAAGAGATTCAAGATTCAAGATAGCTTTATTTGTCATCCAATATTGGACGAAATTCAGTCACCCACAGTCCAACAATAAAAGCATTAAATAGGCATTAAAATTACACAACCCCAAAAACACACAAAAAAAGAAACATCCATCAAAGAAACATCCATCGCAGTGAGTCTCCTCCAGTCCTCTCCTCACTGTGATGGAAGGCCACATGTCTTTCCCTTCTCCTGCCGTCTTCTCCTGCAGTCAGGTTGTTGTGGTTGCGGGCCGTGCCGGACGGTCCGCAGCGGCCCGAGCCTAAGGCGAGTCCCAGCCGCTCCCGCAGCCTCCGAAGACGGCCGGCTCCGCCGATGATAAGTCCGATCCGGGGCGGGCGAACACGCTGCTGCTGCCGCTGTTGCTGCACGTCGGGGCGGTCGTGGCTCCCGACATTGAAGCCCCCGCCCAGCAGAGAAATATCCCGCGGCCTATCTTAGGCCGCGCCGGACGGTGAAATGTCCGCGGCCCAAGCCCCGCGATCCGGGGCGGGCGAACACGCTGCCGCTGCCGGAGCTCCCGATGTCGGCATCCACGCGGCTCGAGCCTAAGGCGAGTCGCAGCCGCTCCCGCAGCCTCCGAAGACGGCCGTCTCCGCTGATAGTACGTCCGGTCCGCGGGCTCTGCGAACCAGAGCCCTGGAGGCCGCCAGCTCCAGGAGTTGGGCCGATGGTAGGCCGCAGCAGGAACGGAGACACGGCCCAGAAAACAAAGGTCGGGTCTCCGTTCGGAAGGGACACCTATTTACAATTTTACAGTTCCCCCCCTCCCCCCCACATACACACATAGTACACAAACACAAAAACACCACATCACAACTACAATTAAGACAAAAAAACAACAAAAACACAAAGACAAATGGACTGCAGGTAAGCCGCAGCTGCTATGGCAGCGCCACCAATTGGATTCTTCTAGGCTATGATTCCTGAGGATGTTTTCAATATCTATTTGCCAGCACGAATGCTATTATGTTCCTTTCAAATTTCTAGCTATCTAAATTCGGCATTATATTGTATTTTTTAATAACCTCTTTATCTTGTTGACACAATCCCTCAGCCATTTGCTTTCCAGATAAAAGTCTGGTGCCACTATTTTCATTAGACAAGGCACTTCTGTTTATCTTTTGGTTGAGGAACAGTCAACAACAAATGAACGCATGAAAGGCACAGATTGTTCTCATTTGTACTTTGAAGGATTCATTCCTGTTGAATTAACGACGTGCAAACATTGTGCGTCCAACATATCTCTCATACTTTGCCGTGTTAAATCATCCATTTTTGTTTTTGCCTCATGCTTTTGGTGGGGGTGGGGAGGAGGAAGGTGGGGGGGGGGGGGGGGTTGGAGGGAAATCCTATGTCATTGCAAATCGCAACCATTTATGGCACCTGTTTAGATCAGTTTAGTTTATTGTCACGTGTACAGTGAAAAGCTTTTTTTTGTTGCGCGCTATTCAGTCAGTGGAAAGGCCACACATGATTACAATCGAGCCGTCCACAGTGTGTGTACAGATGCAGGATGAAGGGAATAACGTGTAGTGCAAGATAACGTCCAGTAAAGTCCGATTAAAAATAGTCGCTGGGTCTCCCATGAGGTAAACATAGAGACGTGGAAGATAGGTGCAGGAGGAGGCCATGTGGCCCTTCGAGCCAGCACCGCCATTCATTGTGATCACGGCTGATCATCCACTATCAAGATGGTAGGTCAGGACCTACACGAAGTCGGGGGTGGTTGGAACGCGCTGCCAGGGGCGGTGAGGGACAATAGTGGCAATAAAAATGCTTTTGGATAGGCTCATGGATACGCAGGGAAAGGAGGGATGTGGATGTCAGAGCGTTGAGAATCTGTGTGATTCTCTGCCTCAGAAGGCAGTGGAGGCCAATTCTCTGAATGCATTCAAGAGAGAGCTGGATAGAGCTCTTAAGGATAGCGGAGTCAGGGGGTATGGGGAGAAGGCAGGAACGGGGTGCTGATTGAGAATGATCAGCCATGATCATATTGAATGGTGGTGCTGGCTCGAAGAGCCAAATGACCTACTCCTGCACCTATTGTCTATTGGATCACTTGCAGGCAGAGGAGATTTGTTTACCTTGGCATCTTGTTCAGTGTGGACAGTGTAGGCCGAAAAGCCTGTTCCTGTGCTCTACTGTTTAGTTTAGAGATACAGCGCGGAAGCAGGCCCTTCGGCCCACCAAGACCACACCGACCAGTGATCCCCGCACATCAACGCTATCCTACTCACACTAGGGCCAGTTTACATTTATACCAAGCCAATTAACCGACAAACCTGTTCGGCTTTGGAGTGCGGGAGGAAACCGAAGATCCCGGAGGAAACCCACGCAGGACACGTAGGAGAATGTACAAACTCCGTACAGACAGCACCCGTAGTCAGGGTCGAACCCGGGTCTCTAGCGCCGTAAGCGCTGTAAGGCACCAACTCTACCGCTGCGCCACCCTGCTGTGTTATCCGATGTTCTATGTTAAAAGCTTTAGATTCAGGATATTTGTAATAATTTGTCTTACTTCTGCAGCTTAGAAATGTTAACATTATTCAGTTTAAAAAAAAATTAAGCAGTGCAGGTAAACTAATAATTCAAACAGTGAATTCAAATTACACCAGAAATGTAACAATATTGTGGCTGAATCACAACCCTATCATTCCAAAATATTAAAGTACAAATATTTAGTTTGAATTGATATAACCTTGTTTTTTTCCACGATAAACTTTGATTCAATTAAGAAGAGTTAGTTATTGTTTGTTTCTTATAAAAGTATTCAGGAGCAGCTCCTTCTACACCAACACAAACAGGTGAATTATGAAAAGATTCTAATATAATGGTATGAATATGACTCTAATAAAATGGAAGATGATTGCACTTTCAGATCAAAAGTGTACCAAACCTATGAAAGATGGACTGGCGCATTTCAGAAACTAGTAGAAGCAAAGAACTGCAGTTGTTGGTTTATAGACAATAGACAATAGACAATAGGTGCAGGAGGAGGCCATTCGGCCCTTGGAGCCAGCACCGCCATTCAATGTGATCATGGCTGATCATTCTCAATCAGTACCCCGTTCCTGCCTTCTCCCCATACCCCCTGACTCCGCTATCCTTAAGAGCTCTATCTAGCTCTCTCTTGAATGCATTCAAAGAATTGGCCTCCACTGCCTTCTGAGGCAGAGAATTCAACTTTGATTTACCAAAGATAGACACAAAGTGCTGGAGTAACTCAGCGGGTCAGGCAGCAGCACAGGAGAACATGGATGGGTGACTTTTCGAGTTGGGACCCTTCTACAGATTGAAAGTAGCAGGTGGGGGGGGGTAGGTGGAGGTGAACGATTGAATGAATGAATGGATGAATGGATGAATGGATGAATGAATTGATTGATTGAATGAATGAATAAATGAATGATATTTATTGTCACAGTGAGATTCTTTGTTTTACGTACCCAAGTATGCAAAGAGTCGCCACATAAAGGGCGCCGCCAAAGTTACAAAGTATTCCATATAGTCCCCCTTTGTTCTCGGCGCCCCTTCCCCCAACGCAGGGTCCCCCTTTGTTCTCTCGCACCCCCCCCCCCCCCCATGCCAGGTCCCCCTTTGAAGTACTGGAGGAGAGAAAATGGAAAACAAACCAGGGCACGGAGGGGGAGCAGTGAGAGAGGATGTTGCAGAACTCCCATGTCAGAGAGAGGAGGAGAACTTCTTCAAAGTAGGCATAACCCGCGGAACTTCACTTAGGAAACTAATCCTTTGCCATCCCTGCTTCACCAGACACACATCCATGCATGATTAACACAAAATGCTGGAGCAACTCCTACACATGCATGATTAACGTTCTTTCCCAAATATCTTAAAGGGTTTGAAATAACAGTGTTTTGCCTCGTGTGGTTTTGGACACTGCTGAATCATCGTTGCTCTTTACCAATTTCCCACCTTTGAATTTTTGAAAGACATTGGCAGGGTTGTTAATAATGTTCAAACATCATTTTTTACTTGCAACACATTCGACAAGAAGACACAAAATGCTGGAGTAACTCAGCGGGACAGGCAGCATCTCTGGAGAGAAGGAATGGGTGATGTTTCTGTTTGAGACCCTTCTTCAGACCAATCGTAAGGGGTGGAGTGGGAGGTGGAGGTGGATGAATGAATCATCAATCTGAAGAAGGGTCTCGACCCGAAACATCACCCATTCCTTCTCTCCAGAGATGCTGCCTGTCCCGCTGAGTTACTCCAACATTTTGTGTCTATCTTCGATTTAAACCAGCATCTGCAGTTCCTTTCCGATACATTGATAGTGTTGTGTATTGATTATTATATTCACAACCCACCAATGAAGCTTTGGAGTAGATTATCTTACTTGTCCCCAGTAAAGTAATAATGTGCTAAGTAATTGAGCTTGTCCAGAGAGTATTGTGGAAGACCATAAATAAAAACACTGGTGTAACAGAACCGTATACAGGAGACACAAGACAATGCAGATGCTGCAATCTGGAAAAGAAGTGCTGGAGGAACTCAATGGGCCAGGCAGCATCTGTGGTGGGAGATGGGGGGGGGGGGGGGGGGGGGGTGGGAGGGGGAAAACAATGTTTCAGGTCACGGTAGGGTTGCCAACTATCCCGTATTAGCCGGGACATCCCGTATTTGAGCTAAATTGGTTTGCCCCGTACGGGACCGCCCTTGTCCCTTATTAGGCCCGGGTGGGGGCTCTGTAGGCCCGGACACTCTAGGCCCGTGGGCCGCTGTAGGCCCAGACACTATAGGCCCAGACACTGTAGGCCTGGGGGCCGCTATAGGCCCAGACACTGTAGGCCCAGGGGCCACTGTAGGCCCGGACACTTTAGGCCCAGGGGCCGCCGTAGGCCCGGACACTTTAGGTCCGAGGGCCGCTGAAGGATCGGACACTGTAAGCCCAGAGGCCGCTGTAGGCCCGGACACTGTAGGCCCAGACACTGTAGGCCCGAGGGCCACTGAAGGCCCGGACAGTGTAGGCACGGAGGCCCGGGTGCCGCCTAACGGAGATTGCATAGCAAACTGCCTCCCGGCCCGGGCGGCCGCCATTAGTGGAGCGGGAGCATGTGGCCGCTGGCTGGGTGTGGTCACGTTGGGCGCGGGGCGGTGACGTCGCCTTTTGTCCCTTACTTGGGAGTGAGAAAGTTGGCAACCCTAGGTGAAGGCCCTTCATCCGGCCATCCTGATTGGAATATTCTTGCATTTTCTCTGAGTATCATTTAGACTTTTAGACTCCTGTGTGTGTGTGTGTGTGTGTGTGTGTGTGTGTGTGTGTGTGTGTGTGTGTGTGTGTGTGTGTGTGTGTGTGTGTGTGTGTGTGTGTGTGTGTGTGTGTGTGTGTGTCTGTGAGTATATCTTCGGTTTAAACCAGCATCTGCAGTTGGTTTCCAAGTTCCGACACAGGTAGTTGCAGATGTCTGTGTTATAGACGTGTAAAAAAATAACTGCAGATGCTGGTTCAAATTGAAGGTAAACACAAAATGCTGGAGTAACTCAGCGGGCCAGGCAGCATCTCTGGAGAGAAGGAATGGGTGGCGTTTTGGGTCGAGACCCATCTTCATACTGAGAAGGAGGGTCTCGACCCGAAACGTCACCCATTCCTTCTCTCCTGAGATGCTGCCTGGCCCGCTGAGTTACTCCAGCATTTTTGCGTCTACCTTCTGTGTTATACATGTTCAGTGACTCTGTGAAATCTGAAACGTCTTTCAGTTTCATGCCAGGCATTTTTCATCAGAGACTGGGGGGTGTAAAGGGGGTGGGAAAACCCTGCATTTCTTCCCTGTAGGTGTTTGAAAGTAAGCAGTCCTTTAAATGGCTTGCTGGTCTTCCCCGCGTGGCATTGAAACGTTGCCACTTCCTTGTTACTCTGCTTTCTTTGTGATGTTGCCATGGCAGCATGGTCGTTAGGTTCCAAAGACTATATCCACCAGTTTGCCTTGCAGTCAGTTGCCTCGTTCGTGGCCGGAGCTCCACCTTTTTAACCTGTGATCTCCGCGCTCTTCGGTCGTAGGGAGGTGAAGCCCTTGATACAAAAACGTCCAGGGAGACTCAGAGTAATCGTTTATCATCCGAAATGCAGTGAAGTTTCTCAGTGGGAGGTGAGTTACACCTTTTCTCTCTCTCTACAAGCTAAATTCCAAGAGGATACATGAACCGTGATTTTTTTTTAAATGTTGCTTTTATTCCTTCGGTGTAAACGAGCAGGAAATTAAACCGACGTTGTAAGTAAGGAAGGAGGAACGCAAAGGAACCAGTTTGGAGGGAAAAAAGTTTGGTAGACTTAATGTTGGCGTACCTTAGCGGGACAGGCAATATCTCTGGAGAGAAGGAATGGGTGACGTTTCGAGGGTGGAGAGCCAGTTTGAAGATGTTTGGAGACACGGAACTGCAGATGCGGGCTTAAATTTTAAAAAAGGCTCAAAGTGCTGGAGTAACTTAACCAGGCCTGACCCGCTGAGTTACTCCAGCACTTTGTGTTTCAGTCTGAAGAAGGTACCCGGGCCTGAAATGACGCCTGTCCGTTCCCTCCACAAGGAACTGCAGATGCTGGAATCTTGAGCAAAATACAAAGTGCAGGAGGAACTCGGCGGGCCAGGCAGCATCTGCGGAGGGAATGGACAGACGAGGTTTGAAGAAGGGTCCCGACACGAAACACCCCATGTCCATGCCCTCCACAGATGCTGCCTTGACCCACTGAGTTCCTCCAGCACTGTGTGCTTTCCGAAAGGCAATTTGTGTCTGGCTGACTTGGTGAAGTTTTCTAATGATAGTGTAACCGAGAGGGCCGATGAGGGAAGTTGAGGGAATTCTACAGTGGAGTTTCAAAGGATTGAAAAAACAAAGGCAGGAGAATGTGGTTGAGAGGGAGAGATAGATCAGCCATGATTGAATAGCGGAGTAGACTTGATGGGCCGAATGGCCTAATTCTGCTCCTAGAACTTACGAATTTATCAACAAAAGAATTTGTAGATGTTGGTTTACAAAAAAAGGGCACTTAATGGTAGAGTAACTCAGCAGAGAAGGGTCCCAACCTGAAATGTCACCTATCCATGTTCTCCAGAGATGCTGCCTGACACGTTGAGTTACTCCAGCACCTTGTGTCTATCTTTCGTATAAACCAGCATCTGCAGTTCTTGTGCAGGAAGGAACTGCAGATGCTGAAACATCACCCGTTCCTTCTCTCCAGAGATGCTGCCTGTCCTGCTGAGTTATTCCAGCTCTTTGTGTCTATATTCCATTCCTTTGCTTCTACATTAGATGTCCAGGGTTCATTTTCCAAATCTGCAAATGACACAATTCCTTTGTTCAAGATTGCGGCAACTGCAATCTCTTGTATCTCCAGTTATTTGTGTAGAAAGGAACTGCAGATGCTGGTTAAAACCAAATACAGGCACAAAGTGATAATAGACAACAGACAATAGGTGCCGGAGGAGGCCATTCAGCCCTTCGAGCCAACACCGCCATTCAATGCGATCATGGCTGATCACTCTCAATCAGTACCCCGTTCCTGCCTTCTCCCCATACCCCCTCACTCCGCTATCCTTAAGAGCTCTATCCAGCTCTCTCTTGAAAGCATCCAACGAACTGGCCTCCACTGCCTTCTGAGGCAGAGAATTCCACACCTTCACCACTCTCTGACTGAAAAAGTTCTTCCTCATCTCCGTTCTAAATAGAGTAACTCAGCGGGACAGGCAGCATTTCTGGAGAGAAGGATTGGGTGACGTTTCGGGTCGAGGTCCTTCTTCAGACTGAGAGTCAGGGGAGAGGTAGACTAGACGCATGGAAGGGTAAGGTGTGAAAATGACAGATCAAAGCGGACGATGGTCAAGGGATTGTAGAGCAGTTGATTGTTGGCTGAGGGGAAGTTGACAACGAGGCCCTTCCTCAGTCTGAGGGTCAGGAGAAGGGGATGGGAACGAGAGATGATGCATCAGGAATTGTTGGATTGATAGAAACATGGAAACATAGAAAATAGGTGCAGGAGGAGGCCATTCGGCCCTTCGAGCCAGCACCACCATGATCGCATTGAATGGCGGTGCTGGCTCGAAGGGCTGAATGGCCTACTCCTGCACCTATTGTCTATTGTCTATTGTGATCATGGCTGATCATCCACAATCAGTAACCCATGCCTGCCTTCTCCCCATATACCTTGATTCCACTAGCCCCTAGAGCTCGAACTCTTTCTTAAATTCATCCAGTGATTTGGCCTCCACTGCCCTCTGTGGCAGAGAATTCCACAAATTTACAACTCTCTGGGTGAAAAAGTTTCTTCTCACCTCAGTTTTAAATGGCCTCCCCTTTATTCTAAGACTGTGGCCCCTGGTTCTGGACTCCCCAACATTGGGAAAAAATTTCCTGCATCTAGCTTGTCCAGTCCTTTTATAATTTTATATGTCTCTATAAGATCCCATCTCATCCTTCTAAACTCCAGTGAATACAAGCCTAGTCTTTTTAATCTTTCCTCAAATGACAGTCCCGCCATCCCAGGGTTCAATCTCGTGATCTACGCTGCACTGCCACAATGATGTCCTTCCTCACATTAGGGGACCAAAACTGTACACAATACTCCAGACGTGGTCTTACCAGGGCCCTATACAACTGCAGAAGAACCTCTTTACTCCTATACTGAAATCCTCTCGTTATGAAGGCCAACCTGCCATTAGCTTTCTTCATTGCCTGCTGTACCTGCACGCCAACTTTCAGTGACTGTTGTACAAGGACACCCAGGTCTCGCTGCACTTCCCCCTTACCTAACCTGACACCATTGAGATAATAATCTGCCTCCTTATTTTTGCCGCCAAAGTGGATAACCACACATTTATCTATATTATACTGCATCTGCCACGCATCTGCCCACTCACTCAACCTGTCCAGGTCAACCTCCTAACATCTACTTCGCAGTTCACACTGCCACCCAGCTTTGTGTCATCCGCAAACTTGCTAGTGTTGCTTCTAATTCCTTCGTCCTAGGTTTACTAGGTTAATTCCCGGAATGGCGGGACTGTCATATGTTGAAAGACTGGAGTGACTAGGCTTGTATACACTGGAATTTAGAAGGATGAGAGGAGATCTTATCGAAACGTATAGGATTATTAAGGGGTTGGACACGTTAGAGGCAGGAAACATGTTCCCAATGTTGGGGGAGTCCAGAACCAGGGGCCACAGTTTAAGAATAAGGGGTAGGCCATTTAGAACTGAGATGAGGAAAAACTTTTTCAGTCAGAGAGTTGTGAATCTGTGGCATTCTCTGCCTCAGAAGGCAGTGGAGGCCAATTCTCTGAATGCATTCGAGAGAGAGCTGGATAGAGCTCTTAAGGATAGCGGAGTCAGGGGGTATGGGGAGAAGGCAGGAACGGGGTACTGATTGAGAATGATCAGCCATGATCACATTGAATGGCGGTGCTGGCTCGAAGGGACGAATGGCCTCCTCCTGCACCTATTGTCTATTGTCCAAATCGTTAATAATACTAACAACCTGCGTTCTTTTGTTCCAGAACGGCCCCAGATCTGAAGAGGGTGAGTTAACGAAGCGATGGCGAGATGTCGCACATGGCACAGGGACGGCTTCAGACTCTGCAGGTCTACAAGCTCATCCAGTTCGTCAGGCAGGGGGAGCAGGGGGAGATCGAGAAGCTGCTGGCGCTGGGCGTGCCTCAGCTGGTGAACCTGAGTGAGCCCACCCACGGGGAGTTTGCCCTGCACGTGGCCGCCCTGGCCAACAACGTTGACATGTGCAAGCTCCTGCTGTCGCTGGGCGCCGAGCCCAACATGGTGGACCTGGACGGGCGGACGGCGGCCATGATCGCGTCCGAGGCGGGCCACGACCTCACCATGGAGGTGTTGGCAGAGGCAAACACCGACATGACCATCGTGGACAAGGATGGCAAAGGTACGGCAAAGTTAACGTTCTCGCACTGAATTGTAGCTTGGTTGAAGGAGGGACTGTAGATGCTGGTTTACAGCGACGATCGCTGGAGTAACTCAACGGGTCAGACAGCATCCTACCACAACCAGAGAGCAGGGCTGAACTACTATCTACTTCATTGGTGAGCCTTGATCGGATTTTATTTCACAAAGTGCTGGAGTAACTCAGCAGGTCGAGCAGCATCTCGGGAGAGAGGGAATGGGTAACGTTTCGGGTCGAGATCCTTCTTCAGTCTGAAGAAGGGTCTCGACCCGAAACGTCACCCATTCCTTCTCTCCCGAGATGCTGCTCGACCTGCTGAGTTACTCCAGCACTTTTTGAAATAAATACCTTCGATTTGTACCCGCATCTGCAGTTATTTTCTTATACTACTTGATCAGACTTTGCTGGCTTTATAGACAATAGACAATAGGTGCAGGAGGAGGCCATTCGGCCCTTCGAGCCAGCACCGCCATTCAATGTGATCATGGCTTTACCTTGCACTAAAAGTTATTCCCTTATCATGTATCTGTCCACTGTAAAGGACTCCATTGTAATTATGTTTTGTCTTTCTGAGGACTGGTTAGCACGCAACAAAAGCTTTTCACTGTACCTCGGTACACGTGACAATAAAGGACACTGAGCATCCCTGGAGAAATGGAATCGATGGCGTTTCGGGTCTGAAGAAGGGCCTCGAACCGAAATGTCACCCATTCCTTCTCTCCAGAGACGCTGCCTGTCCCGCTGAGTTACTCCGGCATTTTGTGTCTACCATGCTGTCTGACCAGCTGAGTTGGTGTCTAACATTCGTTTAGTTTAGTTAAACCTATTCAATAGACAATAGGTGCAGGAGGAGGCCATTCGGCCCTTCGAGCCAGCACCGCCATTCAATGTGATCATGGCTGATTATTCTCAATCAGTACCCCGTTCCTGCCTTCTCCCCATACCCCCTGACTCCGCTATCCTTAAGAGCTCCATCTAGCTCTCTCTTGAATGCATTCAGAAAATTGGCCTCCACTGCCTTTTGAGGCAGAGAATTCCACAGATTCACAACTCTTTGACTGAAAAAGTTTTTCCTCATCTCAGTTCTAAATGGCCTACCCCTTATTCTTAAACTGTGGCCCCTTGTTCTGGACTCCCCCAACTTTGGGAACATGTTTCCTGCCTCTAACGTGTCCAACCCCTTAATAATCTTATACGTTTCGATAAGATCCCCTCTCATCCTTCTAAGTTCCAGTGTATACAAGCCTAGTCGCTCCAGTCTTTCAACATACGACAGTCCCGCCATACCGGGAATTAACCTAGTAAACCTACGCTGCACGCCCTCAGTTTCCTGAGTTTGTGTCTATCATTAGTTTAGTTTATTGTCGTGTCAACATCTGAGCATCTATCATCAAGATCTGAGCATCTTCTGACGTTGGCAGGCGACAAATCAAGAGGATCTCTGGCATTCTGCGTCTGTGATCTCCTTCTGACAGTGTGGATTTTTCACACAGTGGGGGGGTGGGTTTGTGGAACCGCCTGCCAGAGGCGCTAGATGAGACAGGTACTATAAACGGCATTTAAAAGACACTTGGACATGGACATGGATAGGTAAGGTCCAGTCTGAAGATGGATCCCAACTCGAAACGTCAACTATCCTTTATCTCCAGAGATGTTGCCTGACCCACTGAGTTACTCCAGCAGTCTGTGTCTGTCCAAGGTTCAGAGAGATATGGGCCAAACACAGGCAGGTAGGTGGCACTGGTGCATCGTGGTTGGCATGGGCAAGTTGGACCAAAGGGCCTGTTTCCGTGCTGTATGACTCTATCACTATGTCCATGGTGCTGCACATAATCACGTAAGTCTGGATGACTGCAACTCGGAGGGTCAGGCAGCATTTGTGGAGCGAATGGACAGGCGACATTTCTAGTCGGGACCCTTCCTCAGACTGAAACGTTGCCTGTCCATTCGCTCCCCAGCTGCCTGACCTTCTTAGTTACTCCAGCACTTTGTGTTTCTCTCAGGATTTCATCATCGGCAGTTTCTTGTATCTCCACATTGGACTTCTCACAGTCTTTCTTCGTGCTTGTTTCTGGGTATTTGTTGCATTCAGTGTGGCTGATGAACAACCTCCCTCTCCCTGAGTATGTTGAAGATTACTCCACCAATCCTGAAACAAATTCCTGATGGTTTTGTGGAATCTAGAGAATTATGATTCTATTAGTTCGGCCCTTCGAGCCAGCACCGCCATTCAATGTGATCATGGCTGATCATTCTCAATCAGTAGCCCGTTCCTGCCTTCTCCCCATACCCCCTGACTCCGTTATCCTTAAGAGCTCTATCTAGCTCTCTCTTGAATGCATTCAGAGAATTTTCCTCCACTGCCTTCTGAGGCAGAGAATTGCACAGATTCACAACTCTCTGACTGAAAAAGTTTTTCCTCATCTCAGTTCTAAATGGCCGACCCCTTATTCTTAAACTGTGGCCCCTTGTTCTGGACTCCCCCAACATTGGGAACATGTTTCCTGCCTCTAACGTGTCCAACCCCTTAATAATCTTATACGTTTCGATAAGATCCCCTCTCATCCTTCTAAATTCCAGTGTATACAAGCCTAGTCGCTCCAGTCTTTCAACATATGACAGTCCCGCCATTCCGGGAATTAACCTAGTTAATGAAAGGATGTACCTTTCGAAAGGAGACGAGGAGGAATTTATTTAGCCAGCGGGTGGTGAATCTGTAGGATGGCAGTAGTGGCCAAGTCATTAGGTATTTTTAAAGCGGAGATTCGTAGATTCTTGGTTAGTAAGGGCGTCAAAGATTATGGGGAGAAGGCTGGAGAATGGGGTTGCGAGGGAAAAATGAATCAGCCACAATTGAATGGTGGAGCAGAATAATAGTTTGGAAAAGAAAGGCCTGGATTTCAAGGTCATTGTTGAAGGGCCAACTGTGGCCACTGTTCACATGGATACTCAGCAGGATCCGAGCATCTTCTGACGTTGGTAAGTGTCAAATCAAGAGGATCTCTGGCATTCTGCGTGTCTGATATCATCGGTGCACGGTGGCGCGGCGGTAGAGTTGCTGCCTTACAGCAAATGCAGCGCCGGAGGCCCGGGTTCGATCCTGACTACGGGCGCCGTCTGTACGGAGTTTGTACGTTCTCCCCGTGACCTGCGTGGGTTTTCTCCGAGATCTTCCGTTTCCTCCCACACTCCAAAGACGTACAGGTATGTAGGTTCATTGGCTTGGTATAAATGTAAAAACAAATTGTCCCTAGTGTGTGTAGGATAGTGGTAGTGTGCGGGGATCGCTGGGCGTCGCGGACCCGGTGGGCCGAAGGGCCTGTTTCTGCGCTGTATCTCTAAATCTAAATCTAAATCTTTCGGGCCGTGAAGATAGATCAGCCATGATTGAATGGTGGAATAGACTCGGTGGGCTGAATGACCCAATTCTGCTCTTGCATCTTGAGGGCTCGCATTGGAATGAGATTGGGCTCCATCTCAGTCTCCTTGTTGATGGAGCAGGGTGTCCTTTGCTCTGACTTCTGGTTCTCTCTGTGTGTTTTCCGGACTTGGAAGGCCAGGCCACACTGAGCTGCCAGTGACACAGAACCAATAGTTCCTTTTGGATCCACATGTCACAGCCAACTCATTTTAGCCCATTGTTTAAACCCCAGAGAGTTGTGAATCTGTGGAATTCTCTGCCACAGAAGGCAGTGGAGACCAATTCACTGGATGTTTTCAAGAGAGAGTTAGATTTAGCTCTTAGGGCTAACGAATTCAAGGGGTACGGGGAGAAAGTGGGAACGGGGTACTGATTTTGGATGATCAGCCATGATCATGTAGAATGGCGGTGCTGGCCCGAAGGGCCGAATGGCCTACTCCCGCACCTATTGTCTATGTTTCTATGCTTCCTTTTTCCTATCAATCTTACTGAACCATAAACCCTTTCACTACTTGTCTTAAAAATTATTTCATGGTTTAATTTAGTTTAGTTTAGTGATACAGCGTGGAAACAGGCCCTTCGGCCCACCTAGTCCAGGCTGACCACCGATCAACCATTCACATTAGTTCTATACTATCCCACTTCCTTATCACCTGCATACACACGAGGGGCAATTGTTTTTTTACAGAAGCCAATTAACGCACGAGTGGTATTGCAGTATTATCTGAAACCAGCCGTTGAAGCCAGTGGATCGAGACAACGGCTTCAAAGCACTGGCCATGAACAGGCACTATTACACACAAACAGAACAAAGGCACAAACTGATGAGGGCTGATATGGAAAATTGGCAGCGTTGAAAATATTTGGCTTGTGTTGTTGGCATCGCAAGAGATGGAGTTTTTTTGGGTGCAGGCATAGAACCATGCAACATGGAAACAGACGCTTCGGTTAAACTTGTCCACGCTGACCAGAATCCTCCCGTCCACGGTGGCGCAGCGGTAGAGTTGCTGCCTCACGCCACCAGAGACCCGGGCTTGATCCTGAGCTCTTAAGGATAGCGGAGTCAGGGGGTATTGGGGAGAAAGCAGGAACGGGGTACTGATTGAGAATGATCAGCCATGATCACATTGAATGGCGGTGCTGGCTCGAAGGGCCGAATGGCCTCCTCCTGCACCTATTGTCCATTGTCTATTGTCTGAATCCTACTGCGGAGTTTGTACATTCTCCCCGTGACCGCGTGGGTTTTCTCCGGGCGCTCCGGTTTCCTCCCACACTCCAAAGACGTGCAGGTTTGTAGGTTAATTGGTATAAATGTAAGTTGTTCCTAGTGTGTGTAGGTTGGTGTTAATATGCTGGGATCGCCGGTCGGCTAGGACTCAGTGGGCCGAATGGCCTGTTTTCGCGCTTTATCTCTAAATTAAACTAATCTAAACTACGCCCATCCAATTTGCCCACGTACATCTAAAATGTTCCAGCGGTAGAGTTGCTGCTTTACAGCGAATGCAGCGCCGGAGACTCAGGTTCGATCCTGACTACCGGTGCTGCACTGTAAGGAGTTTGTACGTTCTCCCCGTGACCTGCGTGGGTTTTCTCCGAGATCTTCGGTTTCCTCCCACACTCCAAAGACGTACAGGTATGTAGGTTAATTGGCTGGGTAAATGTAAAAATTGTCCCTAGTGGGTGTAGGATAGTGTTAATGTACGGGGATCGCTGGGCGGCACGGACTTGGTGGGCCGAAAAGGCCTGTTTCCGGCTGTATGTGTATGGTATGGTATGGTACCTGCCCAAATGCCTCTTAATCTTTTAGTCTTTTAAGTCTATACCTTTTCGAGCCGCCCTTCTCTGGAGTCTAGAGATAGTGTATCATGGTGCCTGCAATTATACTTCCAATTGATACACTGTGCAACATACTAATGAGAAATAAAAATAACTTGTCTTTAATTAATTCTTTGCAGATACTCTTGCGTTTTCACACCACAACCAAAAATACTGCTGTATAAAAATGAAACATGCTTTAATTAAACAGAAAAGTTTATTTGCGTTTGTAATGTGATCTCATTGTTGTCCTATTGGGCGGCACGATGGCGCAGCGGTAGAGTTGCTGCCTTACAGCGAATGCAGCGCCGGAGACTCAGGTTCGATCCCGACTACGGGCGCCGTCTGTACGGAGTTTGTACGTTCTCCCCGCGACCTGCGTGGATTTTCTCTGAGATCTTCGGTTTCCTCCCACACTCCAAAGACGTACAGGTATGTAGGTTAATTGGCTGGGCAGTGTAGGATAGTGTTAATGTGCAGGGATCGCCGGGCAGCGCGGACTCGGTGGGCCGAAGGGCCTGTTTCCGCGCTGTATCTCTAAATCTATTCTAGGTGACGACAGATATACCTCCCTTCCTCGTTTAGTTTAGAGATACAGGCCCTTCGGCCCATCGAGTCCGCGCCGACCGGCGATCCCCGCACGCTAACACTATCCGACACTGGCGACAATTTACAATTATACCAAAGCCAGGGAGGGGGGGTAGGGGAGGGAGGGGGGAATGGGGGAGGATGCTGCACCAAAGCAGGAGAGATTAGGGCCCAACGGGTCTGCTTGGTCTAGTATCCCTCTAAACCTTTCCTATCCATGTACCTGTTCGAGTGTCTGTTAAATGCTGTATAGTACCTTCCACAACTACCTCCTCTGGCAGCCCATTCCATGCATCCATCATCCTCTGAGTGAAAAAGTTGTCCCTCAGATTCCTATTAAATCTTTTCCCCCTAACCTTAGACCAATGTCCTGGGGCTCTTGATTCCCCTACTCTGGGTAGCATTTGCATTCGCCCGATCTATTTCCCCCCTCATGATTTCATCCACCTCTATAAGGTCACCCCTCACCCTCCTGTGCTCCAGGGAATAAAGTCCTAGCCTGCACCACCCTTTCACCACAGCTCAGGGCCTTGAGTCCCGGCAACATCCTCGTAAATCTTCTGTGCACCTTTTCTAGCTCAAAGACATCCTTCCTATAAGCATTGGACAATACCCTATGCTTACAGCAAGGATTGACACAAAATGCTGGAGTAACTCAGTGGGACAGGCAGCAAGCATCTCTGGGGAGAAGGAATGGGTGACGTTTCGTGTTGAGACCCTTCTTCAGGATGTCATTAAGCTGGAAAGAATGCAGAGAAGATTTACGATGACGTTGCCAGGACTCGAGGGCCTGAGCTATTGGAGTCCTATGTAGGATTCTATGTGTCCTATGTCCGATTTTTTTCGGTTAAAACAGGTGCTGTTTGCAATGGTCAGTTCTGGCCAAGTGGGTTTCAAGACATAAAACTATTGCTGACAATTTGGGAGCACAGTTTCTTGCGGCATTTTAGCTTGTTCCTCCAAATATATCACATTGAACTTGCAGCTGGTGCTGGCATTTTTGCACTTCAAGCTCAGCTTACAAAGTCTTGTTTCCATAGTACTTCTGTTTATTGCTGCTTGATGCAATGAACACCCATTCAATACTCAGACAATAAGACCAGACCTGATTCCTCGGAAGTAATCCAGGCCAACAGATTGATGGAATGTTGCCTTATCCTGCAGTAGAAGGGAAAAAAAAACAAAGTCCCAGGCTCTAGTTCAGAGATACAGCATGGAAACAGGCCCTTAGGCCCATCGAGTCCACACCCATCATCGATCACCTGTTCACACTGACCCCGTCTAAAGAAGGGCCTCGACTTGAAACGTCACCCATTCTTTCTCTCCAGACATGCTGCCTGTCCCGCTGAGTTACTCCAACATTGAGTTACTCCAACAAAGGACGCAGCGGTCGAGTTGCTGCCTTACAGCGAATGCAGCGCCGGAGACTCAGGTTCGATCCCGACTACGGGCGCCATCTGTACGGAGTTTGTACGTTCTCCCCGTGACCTGCATGGGTTTTCTCCGAGATCTTCAGTTTCCTCCCACACTCCAAAGACGTACATAGAAACATAGAAAATAGGTGCAGGACTAGGCCATTCGGCCCTTCGAGCCTGCACCGCCATTCAATATGATCATGGCTGATCATCCAACTCAGTATCCCGTACCTGACTTCTCTCCATACCCCCTGATCCCTTTAGCTACAAGGGCCACATCTAACTCCCTCTTAAATATAGCCAATGATATTAAATTGGCCTCAACTGCCTTCTGTGGCAGAGAATTCCACAGACTTACCACTCTCTGTGTGAAAAAAAACTTTCTCATCTCGGTCCTAAAAGACTTCCCTCTTATCCTTAAGCTGTGACCCCTGGTTCTGGACTTCCCCAACATCGGGAACAATCTTCCCGCATCTAGCCTCTCCAACCCCTTAAGAATTTTACATGTTTCTATAAGATCCCCTCTCAGTCTTCTAAATTCCAGCGAGTATAAGCTTAGTCTATCTAGTCTTTCTTCATATGAAAGGCGTGTAGGTTAATTTACTGGGTAAATGTAAAAATTGTTCCTAGTGTGTGTAGGACAGTGTGAATGTGCGGGGTTCGCTGGGCGGCGCGGACTCGGTGGGCCGAAGGGCCTGTTTCCGCGCTGTATCTCTAAATCTAAAATCTAAAATTTTGTATCCACCCCTTCACGCTAGTTCCACGTTATCCCACTTTCGCGTCCACTCCCTGCACACCAGGGGGCAATTTACAGAAGGGCCGATTAACCAACAAACCTGCACGTCCTTGGGATGTGGGAGGAAACCGGAGCACCCGGAGAAAATCCACGCGGTCACAGGGAGAACGTACAAACAGGCAACGCCCGTAGTCGGGATCGAACCCGCGTCTCTGGCGTCTCTGGCGCTGTGAGGCGGCAGCTCTGCCAGCTGTGCTGCCCGTGATTGAACATCCAACAGGCTGGCACAACAATCAAGTTATTGGTTCTGAAGTAGTCAGCTGGAGCCGTCCACTCGAAAGGCAGAAACAACATTTTAAACGGGAAACATCACGTTGTTTCATTGAAGCCTTGCCAAGTGAAGGGTCTGAACTCTAACTAAGTTCCAAAATCAGTTCTTCCGAAGGATCCACGTTACAAATTCAGCCGGCTGTGGTCTGCACTTGATCTCTTACCCTTAACATAGAAACATAGAAACATAGACAATAGGTGCAGGAGGAGGCCATTCAGCCCTTCGAGCCAACACCGCCATTCATCGTGATCATGGCTGATCATTCACAATCAGTAACCCGTGCCTGCCTTCTCCCCATACCCCTTGATTCCGCTAGCCCCTAGAGCTCTATCTAACTCTCTTTTAAATTCATCCAGTGAATTGGTCTCCACTGCCTTCTGTGGCAGAGAATTCCATAAATTCACAATTCTCTGGGTGAAAAAGTTTTTCCCCATTTCAGTTTTAAATGGCCTCCCCTTTATTCTGAGAATGTGGCTCCTCCCTCCCTCCCTCCCTCCCTCCCTCCCTCCCTCCCTCCCTCCCTCCCTCCCTCCCTCCCTGTCTCTCCCCCCCAGGCTTTCCCTCAAGTGGTGATCAGCTCACAGGGCCACAGGTCGTTGGCAGAGTGTGAGGTGTAGCATTTTGGAATGTCAATCCAAGGCACGACCTGCATAGTGAATAGCCGGACTCCGGAGAGTTCATGTTCATTGTGACAGGAGCAGAATTCGGTCCATCAGTTCTACTCCGCCATTCAATCATGGCTGATCTATCTCTCCCCTCCTAACCCCATTGTCCTGCCTTCTCCCCCGTAACCTTTGAGAATCTATCTCAAGACGTGTAGTAGAGCAGAGGGATCTAGGGGTGCAGGTACATAGAGGTATCACAGGGAGACAGGGTGGTCAGGAAGGCTTTTGGCCTTCATCAGTCAGGGTACTGAGTTTAGAAGTTGGGAGGCCATGTTACAGTTGTACAAGACATTGCGTAAGGCCACTTTCAGAGTATCGAGTGATGAACTGCCTGACATGGACAACTGCCTGTAAACAAAACACACAGATACACACAGAACAGTTTCCAAAACATCAGCTCTCCAAGCGATTATTGCATAGCAATTTTTGAAACAGTTCTGTAGTATAAATGGGCTTGGCATGACCATTGCAAAGGTATTTGGATGTAGGCAGAAAACTGCGGGTGAAACAGTTACACTGGTATTAAGTGTCAGCAGAGCAGCAATTCAGCAGTAACACGATCGGTTCCATTTCACAAAGCACTGTCCTCTTTTCACTGTGTTGTGGCTACCAATGTTACCACTTACTTTTGCAGAATTTCACTGCAACAAAAGGCTAACATACCTGTGCTTGTAGTCACGATTACGACAATCAACCGGTTTGTAAATTAAAGCTTAGTTGCGTTCACAGATACAACATGGAAACAGGCTAGGGTTGCCAACTGTCCCGTATTAGCCGGGACATCCTGTATATTGGGCTAAATTGGTTTGTCCCGTACGGGACCGCCCTTGTCCCATATAAGGCCCAGTGGGGGCGCTGTTGGCCCGGACACTGTAGGCCCGGGGGCCGCTGTAGACCCGGACAGCGTAGGCCTGGAGGCCCGGGCGCTGCCTAACGGAGGTAGCGTAGCAACCCACCTCCCAGCCCGGGCGGCCTCCATTGGAGGAGCAGGAGCACGTGGCCGCTGGCTGGGTGAGGTCACATGGGGCGCGGGGCGGTGACGTCACCTTTTGTCCCTTATTTGGCAGTGAGAAAGTTGGCAACCCTAAAACAGGCCCTTCGACCATCGATCACCCGTTCACACTAGTTCTATGTTAGCCCACTTTCTTATCCACTCCCTGCACACTAGGCCCAATTTACAGAGGGGCAATTAACCTACAAACCCTCATGACTATGGAATGCAGGATCGCCCGGGGGAAACCCACGCGGTCACAGAGAGGAACGTGCAAACTCCTATTATCTGAATGGTGTCAAGTTAGGAGGAGGGGGAGTTCAACGAGATCTGGGTGTCCTAGTGCATCAGTCAATGAAAGGAAGCATGCAGGTACAGCACGCAGTGAAGAAAGCCAATGGAATGTTGGCCTTCATAACAAGAGGAGTTGAGTATAGGAGCAAAGAGGTCCTTCTACAGTTGTACCGGGCCCTGGTGAGACCGCACCTGGAGTACTGTGTGCAGTTTTGGTCTCCAAATTTGAGGAAGGATATTCTTGCTATTGAGGGCGTGCAGCATAGGTTCACTAGGTTAATTCCCGGAATGGCGGGACTGTCGTATGTTGAAAGGCTGGAGCGATTGGGCTTGTATACACTGGAATTTAGAAGGATGAGGGGGGATCTTATTGAAACATATAAGATAATTAGGGGATTGGACACATTAGAGGCAGGAAACATGTTCCCAATGTTGGGGGAGTCCAGAACAAGGGGCCACAATTTAAGAATAAGGGGTAGGCCATTTAGAACGGAGATGAGGAAGAACTTTTTCAGTCAGAGAGTGGTGAAGGTGTGGAATTCTCTGCCTCAGTAGGCAGTGGAGGCCAGTTCGTTGGATGCTTTCAAGAGAGAGCTGGATAGAGCTCTTAAGGATAGCGGAGTGAGGGGGTATGGGGAGAAGGCAGGAACGGGGTACTGATTGAGAGTGATCAGCCATGATCGCATTGAATGGCGGTGCTGGCTCGAAGGGCTGAATGGCCTACTCCTGCACCTATTGTCTATTGTCTATTGTCTATTGTCCACACAGAAGGCACCCGAGGTCAGGATGGAACCTGGGTCTCTGGCGCCGTGAGGCAGCGGCTCTACCCGCTGTATCGCCCGAGTTGATAAACGTAGGATTGCACCTTCGCGGCGATCATTTTCTGGTTTTTTTTGTTGGTCTACGAGTTTACTCAAGCCTTTTTCTAACCAATTTCTTTCAGGCATTCTGTATTACTGCATCTCCCCCTCCATGCGCCACCTGCGTTGTTTGGAGATCGCCCTGGCGCACGAGGCCGACGTCAACAACTGTTCAAACGAGGGGAAACCAGTCTTACTGCTGGCTTGTGAGCAGGCCGCGGCGTGCAACGAAATGTGTCTGCAACTTCTCGAGAGGGGTGCAGACCCAAACGCTAAGTATGAGGTAAGACCATAAGGCACAGGAGCAGAATTCATCCCTTCGTCCCCTCGAATCGGACTATCTCAACCTTTTTCAGTCAGAGAGTTGTGAATCTGTGGAATTCTCTGCCTCAGAAGGCAGTGGAGGCCAATTCTCTGAATGCATTCAAGAGAGAGCTAGATAGAGCTCTTAAGGATAGTGGAGTCAGGGGGTATGGGGAGAAGGCAGGAACGGGGTACTGATTGTGAATGTTTAGTTTAGTTTAGTTTAGTAATACAGTCTGGAAACAGGCCCTCTTGGCCCACCAAGTCCATGCCGACCAATGATCACCTTTTAGTTTAGTTTAGTTTAGAGATACAGCACGGAAACAGACCCTTTCGGCCCACTGGGTCCGCGCCGCCCAGCGATCCCCGCACACTAGCACTATCCTACACCCACTAGGGACAATATTTACATTTACCAAGCCAATTAACCTATAAACCTGTACGTCTTTGGAGTGTGGGAGGAAACCGAAGATCTCGGAGAAAACCCACGCAGGTCACGGGGAGAACGTACACACTCTGTACAGACAGCACCCATAGTCGGGATCGAACCCGGGACTCCGGCGTTGCATTCGCTGTAAGGCAGCAACTCTGCCGCTGCGCCACCGTGCCGCCCTAAGTGCAAAGATATATAACATTGAAGTTCGATTGTAGTTCAAAGGTCTTCAATGAGGTAGATGGGAGGTCAGGACTACAGGCAAATACGATTAGTGAAGATAGATAAAGCGGTCAGTATGGATGCAGTGGGCAGAATGGTCTGTTTAGTGCTGATGACTCCTTGATCGTCCCCTATAAGTCCTTGGCATTTATCAGACTAGACTGACCTTATGCCAAACCTTTTGAAAAATTCATAACTTAATTACTGACATTCAGCAATTTTTTTCACCGACCACGAATGTGCATATTTGGCACATTTTGGCAGTGGCCGTGAGATATAGTAAAAGACGATTCCAATTTAACCATGAGATGACTGTCCTTTGGTTTCCCCTGGTCCTGCTTTTACTGTGGGGGCCAGAAACTGTGGGGGAGTTGCTGCCTCACAGCGGGTTCGATCCCAACCTCGGGCGTTGTCTGTGTCGGGTTTACACATTCTCCCCGTGACCTAGTGGGTTTTCTCCGGGTGATCTGGTTTCTGCCCACATCGACGGGTGGGTTTGCAAGTGAATTGACCTCTAAAATTTTCCCCTTGTGTGTGGGAATGGATAAGAAAGTGGGATAACATAGGGCTAGTGTGATCGGGTGATCAATGGTCAGCTGGACTCGGTGAGCCGAAGATCCTGTTTCCATCCTCTATCTTTCAGTTCAATTCAATTTGGTTCAATTCAGTTCATTTCAATTCAGTTCAAATCCAATTCAATTTGATTCAATTCAGTTCAATTCAATTCAATTTAAATTAAATCAATTTCTATTCAGTTCAGTTCAATTCATTCCAAATCCAATTCAATTTGATTCAATTCAATTCAGTTCAATTCAATTCAATTTAAATTAAATTAATTTGTATTCAGTTCAGTTCAATTCATTCCAAATCCAATTCAATTTGATTCAATTCAATTCATTTCAATTCAATTCAATTTAAATTAAATTCAATTTCTATTCAGTTCAGTTCAATTCAATTCCAATTCCAATTCCAATTCCAATTCCAATTCCAATTCCAATTCCATTTCCATTTCCATTTCCATTTCCATTTCCATTCAATTGAATAACTCTTCACTGCACCTTGTGGACAAGAAATCTCACTAACCTCTGGAACGTTAACCTGAAGTGTAACTGTTCAACCACAAAGGCAAGAGGGGTGGAAGTGTAGAGACCCAAGATAGATGGAAGGAAGGGTAGCAGAAACATAGAAATGTAGAAACATAGACAATAGGTGCAGGAGCAGGCCATTTGGCCCTTTGAGCCAGCACCGCCATTCATTGTGATCATGGTTGATCATCCACAATCAGTAACCCGTGCCTGCCTTCTCCCCATGCCCCCTTGATTCCGCTAGCCTCGAGAGGTCTATCTAACTCTCTTTCAAATTCATCCAGTGAATTGGCCTCCACCGCCTTCTGTGGCAGAGAATTCCACAAATTCTCAACTCTCTGGGTGAAAATGTTTTTTCTCATCTCAGTTTTAAATGGCCTCCCCTTTATTCTTGGACTGTGTGGCCCCTGGTTCTGGACTCCCCCAACATTGGGAACATTTTTTCCTGCATCTAGCTTGTCCGGTCCTTTTATAATTTTTATACGTCTCTATAAGATCCCCTCTCATCCTTCTAAACTCTGGTGTAAAATTATGGGCTGGATGTGTTGGAGAACAGAATGGATTGAAGAGAGAAGAGGATGTGAGGGTTTCAAAAGTCAACACAGCAGTCCCAATCCTTCCCTCCTGATCAGAAGTAACTTAAATCCCTGATGCTGAAATTGGAAGGGGGCATTGCCTTTGTAATTACAGCTTCAGTTTTTTTTAGAGATACAGCGCGGAAACAGGCCCTTCGGCCCACCGGGTTCGCGCCGCCCAGCGATCCCCGCACATTAACACTATCCTACACACCCTAGGGACAATTTTTACATTTACCCAGCCAATTAACCTACATACCTGTACGTTCTAGTTCTTCCAGTGGGACACTGTGACAGGCCTAGATAGAGTGGATGTGGAATGGATGTTTCCACCAGTGGGAGAGTCCAGAACCAGAGGGCACAGCCTCAGAATAGAAAGGAGATTACTTTAGTCAGAGGGTGGTGAATCTGTGGAATTCTTTGCCACAGAGGGTTGTGGAGGCCAAGTCTAGGGATATTTTTAAGTTGGAGATTGACAGATTCTTGATCAGTACGGGTGTCAGGGGTTATGGGGAGAAGGCAGGAGAATGGGGTTAGGAGGGAGAGATAGATCAGCCATGATTGAATGGCGGAGTAGACTTAGTGGGCCGAATGGCCCAATTCTGCTCCTATCACTAACGGATGCAGCGCTGTGGTCACACAATGCCAATATCAAGAAATCCAGCTCAGGGTCATTCACAAAGTGAATATATTTCAAAGGTTGCCTGAGCTGCAAATGTAAATGCCATTTCGACATGGTTAGTTCATTTAAGTTCTTTGTAAATATTGAGGGGATTTGGAAGCGTTAATGTCATTAAATGTCTTTGAGTACAGGGATGAGAGCTTACGAAAAGAGGGGCGAAAGTGACCTCTGCTTGGATTCAGTCTTACGGACATCAGAAAAACTAGACTAAGTAGACTGGAGGAGACTATTCATTCACAAAATGCTGGAGTAACTCAGTGGGACAGGCAGCATCTCAGGAGAGAAGGAATGGGGGACGTTTCGGGTCTAGACCCTTCTTCAGACTGACCCGAAACGTCACCCATTCCTTCTCTCCTGAGATGCTGCCTGACCTGCTGAGTTACTCCAGCATTTTGTGAATTAATACCTTCGATTTGTACCAGCATCTGCAGTTATTTTCTTACACAGACCAGAGGAGATAGTTGAGGCAGATATTATCCCAACGTTTTATGAACAGTTGGGCAGGTACCTGGATAGGTCAGGTTTGGAGGGGCTATGGGCCAAACGCGAGCAGTTGGACTAGTGTAGATGGGACATGTTGGTCGGTGTGGGCAAGTTGGGCCGAAGGGCCTGTTTCCACGCTGTATTGGTCTATGACTCTATGACTCCATGACTCCATCGCTCTGTGACTCTATAAGGAGGATTCCAATGACAGTGGTGGCTGGTGTAGACCAGTGTATAGCAAAGGTCCTTAAATTCTGCAAGCATTTACCTCATCTGTCTTTCAAAATAGAAATTAAGAGCCTGTAAATGGATGAGAAGAAGAATCAATCGCAAAGTAAATCAGAAACAATCATATCTCAAACTGGATTCAGAGGACGGGTAAAAGATGAAGGGGCGCGGCGGTAGAGTTGCTGCCTCACAGCGCCAGAAACCCGGGTTCGATCCTGACTACGGGTGCTGTCTGGTCGGAGATTGTAAATTCTCCCCGTGACCTGCGTGGGTTTTCTCTGGGTGCTCCGGTTTCCTCCCACTCTCCAAAGACCATACATCTTTCTAGGTTAACTGGCTTCGGTTTAAATAGTAAATTGTTCCTAGAGTGTAGGATAGTGCTAGTATATGGTGAGATCGCCGGTCGGCACGGATCGTTGGTGGGCAGAAGGGCCTTTTTCTTCGCTGTATCTTTTTCACCCAGAGAGTTGTGAATTTGTGGAATTCTCTGTCACAGAAGGCAGTGGAGGCCTTTTCACTGGATGAATGTAAAAGAGAGTTAGATGGAGCTCTAGGGGCTAGCAGAATCAAGGGATATGTGGGGAGAAGGCAGGCACGGGTTACTGATTGTGGATGATCAGCCATGGTCACAGTGAATGGCGGTGCTGGCTCAAAGGGCCGAATGGCCTCCTCTTGCATCTATTTTCTATGTTTCCATGTTTCTATCTCTAAAATAAACTAAAAGAGTCAACATAAAATCTGAACAAAAAACAATGAAAAATTGATGATTCTGTTCGGAAATATTGGTGGGAAGGAGGGGGTGGAACTTTAAACCATGGGCTGGCGTTTAGTGAGATACAAAATATATTTGGGATGGAAACCTGCCAGCAGCTATTTGTTCACCTTCAAAGTTTTCATTTGGGTTTGGTCGTGGTGGAAAGTCGGGCAAGATTCTCACCAGATTAAATGCATAGATGGTCATTTAAAGCCATTAGTTTTAGTTTAGTTTTTTTGATTAGAGGAACAGGGCGGAAACAGGCCCTTCGGCCCACCGAGTCCGCACCGACCAGCGATCCCTGCACATTAACGCTATCCCACACGCACTAGGGAGAATTTACACATACACCAAGCCAATTACCCTACAAACCTGTACGTTTTTGGAGCGTGGGAGGAAACCGAAGATCTCGGAGAAAATCCTAGTCACGCAGGTCACGGGGAGAACATACAAACTCCGTACAGATAATATATTCCTTTATTTGTCCCACACCAGAGTCGGGATCGAAACCGGGTCTCCGGTGCTGCAAGCGCTGTAAGGCAGTAACTCTACCGCTGCACCACCGTGCCACTCATAGAAACAAAGAAACATAGAAAATAGGTGCAGGAGTAGGCCATTCGGCCCTTCGAGCCTGCACCGCCATTCAATATGATCATGGCTGATCATCCAGCTCAGTAACCTGTACCTGCCTTCTCTCCATACCCCCTGATCCCTTTAGCCACAAGGGCCACATCTAACTCCCTCTTAAATATAGCCAATGAACTGGCCTCAACTACCTTCTGTGGCAGAGAATTCCACAGATTCACCACTCTCTGTGTGAAAAAAAACATTCTCATCTCGGTCCTAAAAGACTTCCCCCTTATCCTTAAACTGTGACCCCTTGTTCTGGACTTCCCCAACATCGGGAACAATCTTCCTGCATCTAGCCTGTCCAACCCCTTAAGAATTCTGTACGTTTCTATAAGATCCCCCCTCAATCTTCTAAATTCCAGCGAGTACAAGCCGAGTCTATCCAGTCTTTCTTCATATGAAAGTCCTGCCATCCCAGGAATCAATCTGGTGAACCTTCTCTGTACTCCCTCTATGGCAAGAATGTCTTTCCTCAGATTAGGAGACCAAAACTGTACGCAATACTCCAGGTGTGGTCTCACCAATGCCCTGGACAACTGCAGCAGAACCTCCCTGCTCCGATACTCAAATCCCCTCGCTATGAATGCCAACATACCATTCGCTTTCTTCACTGCGTATACTCGGCAAATCAGTCTAGAGTGATGAGTAGACCAGGGAATCCTTTTGTGGAACTCCAGAGCAACATGAATGAAGATACAGACTGCATTTTGTTCGGGGTGTATAAAATCAATGTTCCAATCTTATCGGCATTTATTGGAAAGAGCAATGTCACTGATAATTCACTGACCAGAAAGTTCATTGATCATCAATCCTTATTAATATCTTGTGATAAGTTGATTGGTGCATTATGTTGCAAAGCAAGTTACTGTAGGTTTGAGGTGGTGAGTTACAGAGTTTTACAGCGTGGAAACAGGTCCTTCAGCCCAACTAAAAACCACACTGGCTAACGTGTCCCAGCCACTCTATTTCCACCTGCCCGCATTTGCAACACCACACATTTCTCTGTATAAAATTCAATCAACCAATCCTCAGCCCACCTGGCCAATCGATCCAGATCCTGCTGCAGTCTTTCACAACCATCTCTTCACTATCTGCAAAACCACTCACTTTTGTGTCATCTGCAAACTTGCTCATCCTGCCCTGTATGCCCTCATCCAAATCATTGATGTAGATGACAAACAGTAACGGGCCCAGCAACGAAACCTTGAGGCAAACCACTAGTCACAGGCCTCCAGTCCGAGAAGCAACCTTCCACCATCATCTTCTGCTTCCTTCCATGAAGCCAATTTTCTATCCATTCAGCTATCTCTCCTTGGATCCCATGCGATCTAACCTTCCAGAGCAGCCTACCATGCGGAACCTTGTGAGAGGGGAAAGATTTAATATGAACCTGAGGGGCAACTTTTGCACTCTGAGGGTGGTGGGTATATGGAATGAGCTGCCAGAGGAGGTAGTTGAGGTAGGTAGTGTAATCGCATTTAAAAGACATTTGGACGGGTTACATGGGTAAGAAAGGTTTAGATGGTTCTGTGCGACTTCCATTGACTCCATCTATACCTCACGCTGCCTCGGCAAGGCCAGCAGTATAATCAAGGATGAGTCTCACCCCGGCCACTCTCCCCTCTCCCATCAGGTGAGATACAGAAGTGTGAAAACGCACACCTCCAGATTCAGGGACAGCTTCTTCCCAGCTGTTATCAGGCAACTGAACCATCCCACCACAACCAGAGAGCAGTCCTGACCTACCATCTACCTCATTGGAGACCCTCGGACTATCTTTAATCGGACTTTACTGGTCTTTATCTTGCACTAAACGTTATTCATGTCATTCCCTTTACCACGTATCTGTGCATTGTGGACGGCTCGATTGCAATCATGTATTGTCCTTCCGCTGGCCGGTTAGCAAGCGACAAAGGCTTTTCACTGTACCTCGGTACACGTGACAATAACATTAATTCAACTCGGTGTCGGTGCAGTGCAGCGTAGGTTCACCAGGTTAATTTCCGGGATGGCGGGACTGACATACAAAGAAAGAATGGGTCGACTGGGCTTATGTTCACTGGAATTTAGAAGGATGAGAGGGTATCTTATAGAAACATATAAAATTACCGTGGGATTGGTTACGTTAATGCAGGAAAAATGTTCCCGATGTTTTGGGGAGTCAATAGACAATAGACAATAGGTGCAGGAGGAGGCCATTCGGCCCTTCGAGCAGCACCGCCATTCAATGTGATCATGGCTGATCATTCTCAATCAGTACCCCATTCCTGCCTTTTCCCCATACACCCTGACTCCGCTATCCTTAGGAGCTCCAGAACCAGGGGTCACATGGTTTAAGAATAAGGGGTGGGCCCTTTAGGACTGAGATGTGGAAAAACTTTTCCACCCAGAGAGTTGTGAAACTGTGGAATTCTTTGCCACAGAAGGCAGCGGAGGCCGATTCACTGGATGTTTTCAAGAAAGAGTTAGATTTAACTCTTAGGGCTAACGGAATCAAGGGGCACGGGGAGAAAGCAGGAACGGGGTACTGATTGAGAATGATCAGCCATGATCACATTGAATGGCGGTGCTGGCTCGAAGGGCCGAATGGCCTCCTCCTGCACCTGTTTTTCTATGTTTCTAACTGAAGATCGCTGACCCAAACCCTCTCCTACCGACTCGCTCTCCGTGTCCGTCGCTGCAGCGCGAGCATTGGGGGAGTCCAGAACAAGGGGCCACAGTTTAAGAATAAGGAGCAGGCCATTTAGAACTGAGATGAGGAAAAACTTTTTCAGTCAGAGAGTTGTGAATCTGTGCAATTCTCTGCCTCAGAAGGCAGTGGAGGCCAAGTCTCTGAATGCATTCAAGAGAGAGCTAGATAGAGCTCTTAAGGATAGCGGATTCAGGGGGTATGGGGAGAAGGAAGGAACGGGGTACTGATTGAGAATGATCAGCCATGATCACATTGAATGGCGGTGCTGGCTCGAAGGGCCGAATGGCCTCGTCCTGCACCTATTTTTCTCTGTTTCTAACTCAAGTGCAGCGTTCCGTGAAGATGCTGACCCTGACCCTCTCTGACCGACCCGCTCCTCGCGTACATCCCTGCTGTGGCTCCCTCCCTCCCTCCTCCTCGACTCTCCTCCTCCGGTCGGTCTCCGATCTTCCCCCCCTCCACCCCCCCCCCCCGATCACGCGGCCGTTTGCGTCTTTGTTCTCGGCGGCCGACCGCTCTTTTTTTTTACTGTTGTTGTTGTTGTCGTGCTGCGTTTCATCAGGCCACAGGTCACACCGCTCTGATGGAAGCTTCCAGAGAAGGTGCCGAGGATGTTGTCGAGGCGATCCTGGAGAAAGGCTGCGAGGTCAATTTGCTGCAAATTGATCGGTTTAACGCGGCCCATTTCGCCGCCCGAACAGGATCCTTCGAGGTACGGGGCTTTCAAAAGACTTATGATTATCACTTTTGTGTCATCTGCAAACTTGCTCATCCTGTCCTGTATGTTCTCATCCAAATCATTGATGTAGATGACAAACAGTAACGGGCCCAGCACCGAGCCCTGAGGCACACCACTAGTCACAGGCCTCTAGTCCGAGAAGCAACCTTCCACCATCACCCTCTGCTTCCTTCCATGGAGCCAATTTGCTGTCCATTCAGCTATCTCTCCTTGGATCCCATGCGATCTAACCTTCCAGAGCAGCCTACCATGTGGAACCTTGTCAGAGGGGAAAGATTTAATATGAACCTGAGGGGCACTCTGAGGGTAGTAGGTAGATGGCGTGAGCTGCCAGAGGAGGTTTTTTTTAGAATTAGAGATACAGTGCGGAAACAGGCCCTTCGGCCCACCGAGTCCGCGCCGACCGGCGATCCCAGCATATTAACAACAACCTACACATACTAGGGACAACTTACATTTATACCAAGCCAATTAACCTACAAACCTGCACGTCTTTGGAGTGTGGGAGGAAACCGGAGCGCCCGGAGAAAACCCACGCGGTCACGGGGAGAATGTACATACTCCGCAGTCGGAGTCTGACAATAGACAATAGACAATAGGTGCAGGAGGAGGTTTCTTTTAAAATTAGAGATACAGCGCTGATACAGGCCCTTCGGCCCACCGAGTCCGCGCCGCCCAGCGATCCCCACACATTAACACTATCCTACACACACTAGGGACAATTTTTACATTCACCCAGTCAATTAACCTACAAACCCGTACGTCTTTGGAGTGTGGGAGGAAACCGAAGGACTCGGAGAAAACCCACGCAGGTCACGGGGAGAACGTACAAACTCCGTACAGACAGCACCCGTAGTCAGGATCGAACCTGAGTCTCTGGCGCTGCATTCGCTGTAAGGCAGCAACTCTACCGCTGCGCCACCGCGCCGCCCTATTGAGGCAGGTACGGTAATCGCATTCAAAAGACATTTGGACGGGTTACATGGGTAGGAAATGTTTAGATGGTTCTGTGCGACTTCCATTGTCTCCGTCTACACCTCATGCTGCCTCGGCGCGGTGGGGTGGCGGTAGCGCCGCTGCCTCACAGCAGAGCAGAGACACGGGTTCGATCCTGACCACCGGTGCTTGTCTGTACGGAGTTTGTGACCTTCGTGGGTTTTTCCTCCGAGATCTTCGGTTTCCTCCCACACTCCAAAGACGTGCAGGTTTGGAGGTTAATTGGCTTGGTATTAATGTAAATTGTCCGTAGTGTGTGTAGGATAGGTACAGGGATAGGCGTGGACTCGGTGGGCTGAAGGGCCTGTTTCTGTGCTGTATCCCTAAACTGAACTATGAGGTTTGATCATTGAATGAATTGGGGTTTTTTTTTTAATTTCTCTCGGCGCCACTCTAAAATTATAAAATGGAAAGTTTTTTTCCCCTTGAGCATGTGCTTTCTTCTAAACTTCAAAGCAACCCTTAAATGCATGCTATTTTAAAGTTGTACCAAAGAATGTGTTGGAGAATCCAAGGAGTTGAAGTTGCAAGAAAATAACTGCAGATGCTGGTACAAATTGAAGGTATTTATTCACAAAATGCTGGAGTAACTCAGCAGGTCAGGCAGCATCTCAGGAGAGAAGGAATGGGCGATGTTTCGGGTCGAGACCCTTCTTCAGACCGAAAAAGACGAAGGGGAAATCATGCTTGACAAATCTACTGGAATTTTTTGAGGATGTAACTAGGAAAATTGACAAGGGAGAGTCAGTGGATGTGGTGTACCTCGACTTTCAGAAAGCCTTCGACAAGGTCCCACATAGGAGATTAGTGGGCAAAATTAGGGCACATGGTATTGGGGGTAGGGTACTGACATGGATAGAAAATTGGTTGACAGACAGAAAGCAAAGAGTGGGGATAAATGGGTCCCTTTCGGAATGGCAGGCAGTGACCAGTGGGGTGCCGCAAGGTTCGGTGCTGGGACCCCAGCTATTTACGATATACATTAATGACTTAGACGAAGGGATTAAAAGTACCATTAGCAAATTTGCAGATGATACTAAGTTGGGGGGTAGTGTGAATTGTGAGGAAGATGCAATAAGGCTGCAGGGTGACTTGGACAGGTTGTGTGAGTGGGCGGATACATGGCAGATGCAGTTTAATGTAGATAAGTGTGAGGTTATTCACTTTGGAAGTAAGAATAGAAAGGCAGATTATTATCTGAATGGTGTCAAGTTAGGAGGAGGGGGAGTTCAATGAGATCTGGGTGTCCTAGTGCATCAGTCAATGAAAGGAAGCATGCAGGTACAGCAGGCAGTGAAGAAAGCCAATGGAATGTTGGCCTTCGTAACAAGAGGAGTTGAGTATAGGAGCAAAGAGGTCCTTCTACAGTTGTACCGGGCCCTGGTGAGACCGCACCTGGAGTACTGTGTGCAGTTTTGGTCTCCTAATTTGAGGAAGGATATTCTTGCTATGGAGGGCGTGCAGCGCAGGTTCACTAGGTTAATTCCCGGAATGGCGGGACTGTCGTATGTTGAAAGGCTGGAGCGATTGGGCTTGTATACACTGGAATTTAGAAGGATGAGGGGGGATCTTATTGAAACATATAAGATAATTAGGGGATTGGACACATTAGAGGGAGGAAACATGTTCTCAATGTTGGGGGAGTCCAGAACAAGGGGCCACAGTTTAAGAATAAGGGGTAGGCCATTTAGAACGGAGATGAGGAAGAACTTTTTCAGTCAGAGGGTGGTGAAGGTGTGGAATTCTCTGCCTCAGAAGGCAGTGGAGGCCAGTTCGTTGGATGCTTTCAAGAGAGAGCTGGATAGAGCTCTTAAGGATAGCGGAGTGAGGGGGTATGGGGAGAAGGCAGGAACGGGGTACTGATTGAGAGTGATCAGCCATGATCGCATTGAATGGCGGTGCTGGCTCGAAGGGCTGAATGGCCTCCTCCTGCACCTATTGTCTATTGTCTATTGTCTATTGTCTATTGTCCTGCTGAGTTCAGTCTGAAGAAGGGTCTCGACCCTGTAACGAACTGCAGGCGCTGGTTTATAGCAAATATCGACAGCACCCGTAGTCAGGATGGAACCCGGGTCTCTGGCACCGTGAGGCAGAAACTCTACCACCGTGCCACCGTGCCAGCCCAAATATGTGATAACTTAGTTTCGCTTCGAAATTCGTGTCCAGTCAGTGTCACTTATTGCCTCAAAGAGCAGAAAATGTACATTGCTTTTGCCGAAGGTAGACACAAAGTGCTGGAGTAACTCAGCGTCTCTGGAGAAAAATAATAGGTGACCAGTCTGAAGAAGGGTTGCAATGTGAAACATCATCTATTCTTTTTCTCCAGAGATGCTGCCTGCCCCGTTTTGAGTTACACCAGCACTTTGTGTCCATCTTCGAGATTGAGGTAGAGTTTGTGTTAAGATGGTTAGCATGGACCTGGTGGGTCAGGCAGCACGGCTGGAGAACATGGATACAGGTCGGGTTTCAGGTCTGGACCTGTCTTCAGTCTTCAGTCTTCTTCCTCTTTATGCTCCGTAGACAGGTTATTCTTCAGTCTGAAGAAGGGTCTCGACCCAAAACGTCACCCACTGCTTCTCTCCAGAGGTGCTGCCTGACCTGCTGAGTTACTCCAGCATTTTGTGCCCGCCCGCCATAATAATATTGAGGAACAATAAGTTTAGAGTTAAGAGAGTTGCAGCATCATAGAAACATAGAAAATAGGTGCAGGAGTAGGCCATTCGGCCCTTCGAGCCTGCACCGCCATTCAATATGATCATGGCTGATCATCCAGCTCAGTAGCCTGTACCTGCCCTCTCTCCATACCCCCTGATCCCTTTAGCAAAAAGGGCCACATCTAACCCCCTCTTAAATATAGCCAATGAACTGGCCTCAACTACCTTCTGTGGCAGAGAATTCCACAGACTCACCACTCTCTGTGTGAAGAAATGTTTTCTCATCTCGGTCCTAAAAGACTTCCCCCTTATCCTTAAGCTGTGACCCCTGGTTCTGGACTCCCCCAACATCGGGAACAATCTTCCCGCATCTAGCCTCTCCAACCCCTTAAGAATTTTATATGTTTCTATAAGATCCCCCCTCAGTCTTCTAAATTCCAGCGAGTACAAGCCCAGTCTATCCAGTCTTTCCTCATATGCAAGTCCCGCCATCCCAGGGATTAATCTGGTGAACCTTCTCTGTACTCCCTCTAAGGCAAGAACGTCTTTCCTCAGGTTAGGAGACCAAAACTGCACACAATACTCCAGGTGCGGTCTCACCAAGGCCCTGTACAACTGCAGCAGAACCTCCCTGCTCCTAAACTCAAATCCTCTTGCTATGAATGCCAACATACCATTCGCTTTCTTCACTGCCTGCTGCACCTGCATGCTTGCTTTCAATGACTGGTGCACCATGACACCCAGGTCACGTTGCATCTCCCCTTCTCCCAATCGGTCACCATTCAGGTAATACTCTGCTTTCCTGTTCTTGCCGCCAAAGTGGATAACCTCACATTTATCCACATTATATTGCATCTGCCATGCATTTGCCCACTCGCCTAATCTATCCAAGTCACTCTGCAGCCTCCTAGCATCCTCCTCGCAGCTAACACTGCCACCCAGCTTCGTGTCATCCGCAAACTTAGAGATGTTGCATTCAATTCCCTCGTCCAAATCATTAATATATACTGTAAATAACTGGGGTCCCAGCACTGAGCCTTGCGGTACCCCACTAGTCACTGCCTGCCATTCCGAAAAGGACCCGTTTATTCTTACTCTTTGCTTCCTGTCCGCCAACCAATTTTCTATCCACCTCAAAACTGAACCTTCAATACCGTGTGCTTTAAGTTTGTACACCAATCTCCTATGTGGGACCTTGTCGAAGGCCTTCTGAAAGTCCAGATATAACACATCGACTGGTTCTCCCTTATCCACTCTACTAGTTACATCCTCGAAAAATTCTATAAGATTCGTCAGACATGATTTGCCTTTGGTAAATCCATGCTGACTTTGTCCGATGATTTCACCACTTTCCAAATGTGATGCTATCACATCTTTAATAACTGACTCTAGCATTTTCCCCACTACCGATGTTAGGCTAACTGGTCTATAATTCCCCGTTTTCTCTCTCCCTTACTTTTTAAAAAGTTGGGTTACATTAGCTACCCTCCAATCCTCAGGAACTACTCCAGAATCTAAAGAGTTTTGAAAAATTATCACTAATGCATCCACTATTTCTGAGGCTACTTCCTTAAGCACTCTGGGATGCAGCCTATCTGGCCCTGGGGATTTATCTGCCTTTAATCCATTTAATTTATCTAACACCACTTCCCGACTAACCTGGATTTCCCTCAGTTCCTCCATCTCATTAGACCCCCGGTCCCCCGCTATTTCCGGCAGACGGTTTTTGTCTTCCTTAGTGAAGACAGAACCAAAGTATTTGTTCAATTGGTCTGCCATCTCCTTGTTCCCTATGATCAATTCACCTGTTTCCGACTGCAAGGGACCTACATTTGCCTTAACTAATCTTTTTCTCTTGACATATCTATAAAAGCTTTTGCAGTCTGTTTTTATGTTCCTTGCCAGTTTTCCCTCATAATCTATTTTCCCTTTCCTAATTAAGCCCTTTGTCCTCCTCTGCTGGACTCTGAATTTCTCCCAGTCCTCTGGTATGCTACTTTTTCTGGCTAATCTGTATGCTTCATCTTTTGTTTTAATACTATCCTTGATTTCCCTTGTTAGCCACGGATGCACTACTTTTCCTGGTTTGTTCTTTTACCAAACTGGGATGAACACTTGTTGTAGTTCATCCATGCGACCTTTAAATGCCTTCCATTGCATGTCCACCGTCAACCCTTTCAGCATCAATCGCCAGTCTATCTTGGACAATTCACGTCTCATACCCTCAAAGTTACCTTTCTTTAAGTTCAGAACACTTGTTTCTGTATCGACTTTGTCACTCTCCATCCTAATGAAGAACTCTACCATACCAGTGAAGAAAGCCAATGGAATGTTGGCCTTCGTAACAAGAGGAGTTGAGTATAGGAGCAAAGAGGTCCTTCTACAGTTGTACCGGGCCCTGGTGAGACCGCACCTGGAGTACTGTGTGCAGTTTTGGTCTCCAAATTTGAGGAAGGATATTCTTGCTATGGAGGGCGTGCAGCGTAGGTTCACTAGATTAATTCCCGGAATGGCGGGACTGTCGTATGTTGAAAGGCTGGAGCGATTGGGCTTGTATACACTGGAATTTAGAAGGATGAGGGGGGATCTTATTGAAACATATAAGATAATTAGGGGATTGGACACATTAGAGGCAGATAACATGTTCCCAATGTTGGGGGAGTCCAGAACAAGGGGCCACAGTTTGAGAATAAGGGGTAGGCCATTTAGAACGGAGATGAGGAAGAACTTTTTCAGTCAGAGGGTGGTGAAGGTGTGGAATTATCTGCCTCAGAAGGCAGTGGAGGCCAGTTCGTTGGATGCTTTCAAGAGAGAGCTGGATAGAGCTCTTAAGGATAGCGGAGTGAGGGGGTATGGGGAGAAGGCAGGAACGGGGTACTGATTGATAGTGATCAGCCATGATCGCATTGAATGGCGGTGCTGGCTCGAAGGGCTGAATGGCCTACTCCTGCACCTATTGTCTATTGTCTATTGTCTATTGTCTATTATGATCACTCTTGCCCAAGGGGCCTCGCACAACAAGACTGCTAACTAACCCTTCCTCATTACTTAATACCCAGTCTAGAATGGCCTGTTCTCTCGTTGGTTCCTCGACATGTTGGTTTAGAAAACCATCTCTCAAACATTCCAAGAAATCCTCTTCCTCAGCACCCCTGCCAGTTTGGTTCACCCAATCTATATGTAGATTGAAGTCACCCATTATAGCTGCTGCACCTTTAGTGCATGCATTTCTAATTTCCTGCTTGATGCCATCCCCAACCTCACTACTGCTGTTAGGTGGCCTGTACACAACTCCCACTAGCGTTTTCTGCCCCTTAGTGTTTCGTAGCTCTACCCATATCGATTCCACTTCCTCCAAGCTAATGTCCTTCCTTTCCACTGCTTTAATCTCCTCTCTAACCAGTAACGCTACCCTACCTCCTTTTCCTTTCTGTCTATCCCGCCTGAATATAGAATATCCCTGGATGTTGAGCTCCCAGCCTTGGTCACCCTGGAGCCATGTCTCCGTAATCCCAACTATATCGTAATCATTAATAACTATCTCCACATTTAATTCATCCACCTTATTACGTATACTCCTTGCATTGAGACACAAAGCCTTCAGGCTTGTTTTTACAACTCTCTTACCCCTTATACAATTATGTTGAAAAGTGGCCCTTTTTGATTTTTGCCCTGGATTTGTCTGCCTACCACTTTTACTTTTCAACTTGCTACCTATTGCTTCTACCCTCATTTTACACCCCTCTGTCTCTCTGCTCCTGCTCCCATCCCCCTGCCACATTAGTTTAAATCCTCCCCGACAGCACTAGCAAACACTCCCCCTAGGACATTGGTTCCATCGAAACAGGCCCTTCCACCCAGCGTGGAAACAGGCCCTTCGGCCCATTGAATCCTTCCCCGACCAGCGATCCCCGCACACTAACGCTACCCTGCACGCACGAGGGACAATTTACAATTTTTTACCGACGCCAATTAACCTATCCAAATAAAACCGAACTGTTTGCTGATGTGTTCACCTCTTCTAGGTCCTTCGAGCCTTGGTCGCTTACAACTGTGAAATCGATGTGATCAACATGGATGGAAACACTGCACTTCATCTCGCGGCACTAGGAGGATTTGCTGACTGTGCCAAATTCTTGGCACAACGAGGTATGGGTACGAAGTCGACAAGGGCATCCTAGCCACTCAGTGCCGCATCCAAAATACACCTGTTTACAGTTAGTGTTTAGTTTAGTTTAGAGATCCAGCGCGGAAACAGGCCCTTCGGCCCACCGGCCAGCGGTCCCCGCACGCGAAAACCATTCCACGCACACCGTGGACAATTTACATTTAAACCAAGCCAATCAACCTACAAACCTCTACCTCTTTGGAGAGCGGGGGAGGAAATCGGAGCACCTGAGGAAAACCCACGCGGGTCACGGGGAGAACGTACAAACTCCGTACAGGCAGCACCCGTAGTCAGGATCGAACCCGGGTCTCTGGTGCTTTAAGGAAGCAACTCTACCGCTGCTCCACCGTGGTAACACAATAGACAATAGACAATAGGTGCAGGAGGAGGCCATTCGGCCCTTCGAGCCAGCACCGCCATTCAATGTGATCATGGCTGATCATTCTCAATCAGTACCCCGTTCCTGCCTTCTCCCCATACCCCCTGACTCCTCTATCCTTAAGAGCTCTATCTAGCTCTCTCTTGAATGCATTCAGAGAATTGGCCTCCACTGCCTTCTGAGGCAGAGAATTCCACAGATTCACAACTCTCTGACTGAAAAAGGTTTTCCTCATCTCAGTTCAAAATGGCCTACCCCTTATTCTTAAACTGTGGCCCCTTGTTCTGGACTCCCCCAAAGTTGGGAACATGTTTCCTGCCTCTAACGTGTCCAACCCCTTAATAATCTTATACGTTTCGATAAGATCTCCTCTCATCCTTCTAAATTCCAGTGGATACAAGCCTAGTCGTTCCAGTCTTTCAACATATGATAGTCCCACCATTCCGGGAATTAACCTAGTAAACCTACGCTGCACGCCCTCAATAGCAAAACCCCACAATGGTAAAAGATCTAGGCTCCAAACTTTCATGGGCGACACAGTGGCGCAGCGGTAGAGTTGCTGCCTTACAGTGCCAGGGATCCCGGTTCAATCCTGACCACGGGCGCTGTCTGTACGGAGTTCGTACGTTCTCTCGGTGACTGCGTGGTTTTTCTCCGGGTGCTCCGGTTTCCTCCCACACTCCAAAGGCGTGCAGGTTTGTAGGTTAATTGGCTTCGGTAAAAATTGTAAATTGTCCCTCGTGTGTGTAGGATAGCGTGAGTGTAGGGGGATCTTAATTATTTATTTATCTTAAGCCCTAGTTAAATAATAATGTTTTAAAATGGTGTCCTGTGCTTTTATGTTAGTATATTATGCACCAATGGAGCGGCAATAATAATTTTGTTGTATGCAGTGCTTTCAATGACAAATAAAGGCATTAATTCGTTCATTCATTCATCGCTGGTTGGTGAAGGACTCAATGGGCCGAAGGGCCTGTTTCCACGCTGGGTGGAAGGGCCTGTTTCGATGCTGCAACTCTCTCAACTCTGAGCTTATTGTTCCTCAATATTATTATGGCGGGTAGACACAGAATGCTGGAGTAACTCAGCGGGACAGGCAGCATCTCTGGAGAGAAGGAATGGGTGACGTTTCGGGTCGAGACCCTTCTTCAGACTGAAGAATAACCTATCTTCGGAGCGTATAGAGGAAGAACACTGAAGCTGCCCGTCCCGCTGAGTTACTCCAGCATTTTGTGTCTGTCTTCGATTTAAACCAGCACGGAAGATAGGTGCAGGAGGAGGCACTGCTGGCTGGAAAGTTTGTAGGTCAATTGGCTTCAGTAAAAATTGTAAATCGTCCCTCGTGTGTGTCTAGGATAGCCTTAGTGTACAGGGTATCTGCATGTTAATTTGGAAAAAAAGGGAAAATTGGGGCAATGTTAGACAATAGACAATAGGTGCAGGTGGAGGCCATTCAGCCCTTCGAGCCAGCACCGCCATTCAATGTGATCATGGCTGATCATTCTCAATCAGTACCCCATCCCTGCCTTCTCCCCATACCCCCTGACTCCGCTATCCTTAAGAGCTCTATCTAGCTCTCTCTTGAATGCATTCAGAGAACTGGCCTCCACTGCCTTCTGAGGCAGAGAATTCCACAGATTTACAACTCTCTGACTGAAAAGGTTTTTCCTCATCGCAGTTCTAAATGGCCTACCCCTTATTCTTAAACTGAGGCCCCTTGTTCTGGACTCCCCCAACATTGGAAACATGTTTCCTGCCTCTAACGTGTCCAACCCCTTAATAATCTTATACGTTTCGATAAGATCTCCTCTCATCCTTCTAAATTCCAGTGTATACAAGCCTAGTCGATCCAGTCTTTCAACATACGACAGTCCCGCCATTCCGGGAATTAACCTAATAAACCTATGCTGCACGCCCTCAATAGCAAGAATATCCTTCCTCAAATTTGGAGACCAAAACTGCACACAGTACTCCAGGTGCGGTCTCACTAGGGCCCTGTACAAATGCAGAAGGGCCTCTTTGCTCCTATACTCAACTCCTCTTGTTATGAAGGCCAACATTCCATTGGCTTTCTTCACTGCCTGCTGTACCTGCACGCTTCCTTTCAGTGACTGATGCACTAGGATACCCAGATCCCCTTTTCCTAACTTGACACCACTCAGATAATACTCTGCCTTCTTATTCTTACCACCAAAGTGGATAACCTCACACTTATCCACATTAAACTGCATCTGCCATGCATCCGCCCACTCACACAACCTGTCCAAGTCACCCTGCAACCTCATAGCATCTTCCTCACGGTTCACACTGCCACCCATGTTTGTGGAAGGTAATGCAATGCAAAGCTTGTAATTCCTCTTTTGGCCTTTCCTTTCAGGGAGCAACCCCAAGTTAAAAAATTTACTGTTAAAGACTCCAAGGGCGGCTGCCAAAGCACTCGGCTATAAACCCGTGTCCAAGGAGCTCCGCAAGGTCGAGCGGCTCCTCACCAAGTATTCCAAGCCCGGTGTGAAAAACCCCAGCCCGCCCTGGCTCGTCCATCTCTACGACTGGGTGCTCTATCATGAGCACACGCTCCGCAATGCCTTCGCCACGATGGACAGGGGGGATGGGACCCTGACCAGGGAGGACTTCTCCACCGTCTTGGCCTCCAGGAACGCGCCGATGACGGAAGAGGGGGCGGCCACGCTAATGACCGCCCTGGACAAAGCCCGCACGGGAATCATTGACATCAACGAGTTCTTCAAGGGCACCAAGTACCTCGAGAAGGTTTACCTCATGTCCTCGTACGAGCCAAAGAGGAAGAAGGGGAAAAGGGGAAGAAAGGGCAGGAAAGGCAAGCTGAACATCCCCATTCCCATTTGCACCGTCCCAGATGAGTATATGCTTCGACGTGAGGATGGGGGCCCACCAGACTTTATGATCGAACGCTTCAAGAACTTCACGGACACTAACCGGTTCACCCGGGACAAGCCACCAGAGCATCCGCTCCAGGACGATTCTGCCTGGTACCTGGAGAAACCGGAGAAAGTGTACACCAGTATTAACTACGCGGCAAAAGCCGATGATATGCAATCTTTAAAGAAAGCCTTTTATCAGGGGGTGCCAATCAATGTGCAGGACAAATACTACACAACACCGCTCATGGCAGCGTGTTCAGACGGGAATTATACGCTGGTCAAATACCTCGTGGAAGCTGAGTGAGTTTACCTTCTGGCTGTTGTTGTACGTGTCTCCCTCGCGCCTGTATTTATTTACCCATTCCCCGCCACGTTTTGTCCTGCCCTTCCCCTCTTCCAGCTTTCTACCTCACCTATCCCACAGTCACCTGTCCGGAGAGGGGACCCGAGCCGAAACGTCACCTGTTCTCCAGGGATAGGTTCTCCAGGGATGCTGCCTGACCCGCTGAATCACTCCAGCGCTTTGCGTCTTTTTCTTAAAATGTCTGAATATTTTTTACATAGCTGCTGCATACAAGAGTGAAAATCTTTGCATCTGCAAACCACGTACGTTCTGATATTCCAGAGAGAGATGCGGTCAGCCGGCTGCATTATTGTCTCTTGTCCTTGGAGCATATCGAGCACAAACTGTAGGATCACCACCGACTATTTATTTCTTGCCATGTGATAATGGGACGTAGAACAGTACAGCACAGGAACGGGCCCTTTGGCTAGGGTTGCCAACAGTCCCGTATTAGCCCGGACATCCCGTATTTTGGGCTAAATTGGTTTGTCCCATATGGTTCCGCCCATTCCTGTATTAGGCCTGGGGGCGCTGTAGGCCCGGACGCTGTAGGCCCGGACGCTGTAGGCCCGGACGCTGTAGGCCCGGACACTGTAGGCCCGGACGCTGTATAGACAATAGACAATAGGTGCAGGAGGAGGCCATTCGGCCCTACGAGCTAGCACCACCATTCAATGTGATCATGGCTGATCATTCTCAATCAGTACCCCGTTCCTGCCTTCTCCCCATACCCCCTGACTCCGCTATCCTTAAGAGCTCTATCTAGCTCTCTCTTGAATGCATTCAGAGAATTGGCCTCCACTGCCTTCTGAGGCTGAGAATTCCACAATTTCCACAATTGTAGGCCTGGACGCTATAGGCCCAGACACTGTAGGCCCGGACGCTGTAGGCCCGGACGCTGTAGGCCCGGACGCTGTAGGCCCGGACGCTGTAGGCCCGGACGCTGTAGGCCTGGACGCTGTAGGCCCGGACGCTGTAGGCCCGGATGCTGTACGCCCAGATCCTGTAGGTCCGGACACTGTAGGTCTGGACAGTGTAAGTCCGGAGACCCGGGCGTCACCTAACGGAGGTTGCGTAGCAACCCGCCTCCCGGCCCAGGTGGCCGCCATTGGTGGAGTGGGAGCGTGCCCTGGCTAGGTGAGGTCATGTGGGGCGCGGGGCGGTGACGTCACCTTGTCCCTTATTTGGGAGTGAGATAGTTGGCACCCCTACCTTTGGCCCACAATGTTTGTGCCGAACATGATCCAAGATGGCGCCCAAACCCGGTAACTATTTGCTTGCTAGCCACAGAAGCAGATCTACAATCACATAGTACAATCGCTCCACACTCATACATGTCTACTCCGACAGCAACATTTATCCATACACTGTAAATGGCTCGATGGTAATCATGTAATGTCTTTCTGCTGACTGGATACCACGCAAAAGAGGCTTTTCACTGTACCTCGGTACACGTGACAATAAACGAAACTAAACATCTACCAGTACATGATCCATATGCCTCGATTCCCTGCACTTTCATGTGTCTATCCAAAAGCCTTGTAAACGCCACTATCAAACCTGCCTCCACCACCATTACACACTTGTCAAATACCTAGTGGGAGCAAAGTAAGTTTATTTTCTGGTTTGATGTTATAGATATCTCCCACTCGCCCTTTTCTACTGTGAATGCGTGCAGGCTTTTAAGTTTCGTTTAGTTTTAGAGATACAGCGTGGAAATGGATCCTTCGGCCCATTAAGTCTGCAGTGACCAGCGATCACCGGCACATTAGCATTATCCTACACACACAATAGGGACAATCAGAGGTTTCTCCAGTTTCCTTCCACACTCCAAAGACGTGCGTGCTCGTAGGTTAATTGGCCTCCGTAAATTGGGCGGCACGGTGGCACAGCGGTCGAGTTGCTGCCTCACAGCGTCAGAGTCCCGGGTTCGATCCTGACCACGGGCGCTGTCTGTACGGAGTTTGTACGTTCTCCCCGTGACCTGCGTGGGTTTTCTCCGGATGTTCTGGTTGCCACCCGCACTCCAAAGGATCTTACAGAAACATATACGATTATTAAGGGGTTGGACATGCTAGATGCAGGAACAATGTTCCCGATGTTGGGGGAGTCCAGAACCAGGGGTCACAGTTTAAGAATGGGAGGTAAGCCATTTAGAACTGAGATGAGGAAAAACTTTTTCACCCATACGGGAATCTGTGGAATTCTCTGCCACAGAAGGCAGTGGGGGCCAATTCACTGGACGTTTTCAAGAGAGAGTTGGATAAAGATCTACGGGCTAACAGAATCAAGGGATATGGGAAATAATTAGGAACGGGGTACTAATTTTGGATGATCAGCCATGATCATATTGAATGGCGGTGCTGGCTCAAAGGACCGAATGGTCTACTCCTGCACCTATTTTCTATGTTTCTAAAGACGTACAAGTTTGTAAGTTAATTGCTCGTAGTGTGTAGGACAGTGCTAGTGTACGGAGTGATCGTTGGTCAGCATGGACTTGGTGGGCCGGAGGTTTCCTCCCACACTCCAAAGACGTGCAGGTTCGTAGGTTAATTGGCTTGGTATAATTGTAAATTGTCCCTAGTGGGTGTAGGATAGTGTTAATGTGCGGGGATCGCTGGTCGGCGCGGACCCGGTGGGCCGAAGGGCCTGTTTCCGCGCTGTATCTCTAAACGGAACTAAACTAAACAAACCAAAACGTGCACTTACAATGTGTTCTGCATTTCTAGCGCTAATGTAAACACCTACGATAATTTAATGTGGACGCCCCTTCACCATGCCTGCCATGCGGGGCAACTGGATATTGTGCAACTGCTGGTGAAGGCCGGGGCAACAGTCAATGCCATCTCCATTAATGGAGCCACGCCTTTGATGAGGGCCGTAGAAAGCTGCAGAGTGGATTGTGTGAAGTACTTGATTGAGCGTGGCGCCAACGTTGAACTGGAGAACCAGAAAGGTATGTGTGCGGGTATTGCCTTGTCATAGACCCACACGCACACGCGCACTCACGCACGCACTCACACGCACGCACACATATACACGCACGCACGCACGCACACACACATATACACACACACACACACATATACACACACGCACGCACGCACGCACACATATACACACACACACACACACACACACATATACACACACACACACGCACGCACACATATACACACACACACACACACACACACACACACACACACTCACACATACACACGCACGCCCGCACACACACACACACACACACACACACACACACACACACACACACACACACACACACACACACACACACACACTCACACACTCACACATACACACGCACGCACACACACACATACACGCACACACACACACACACACACACACACGCACACGCACACACATACACATGCACGCGCACACACACACACACACACACATGCTGGTGTAACTCAGCGGGACGGGTGGCATTTCAGGAGAGAAGGAATGGGTGATGTTTCATGTCGAGACCCTTCTTCAGACTGAGAGTCAGGGGCAAGGGAGACACAGAGATATGGAAGGGAATAAGGTGTTTATGTGTTTCCTCTCCAAGTATACCTTGGTCATACCTTTTGCTGTATGCCCAGTCGCAACATTAACGTTAGGGACGGCACAGTGGCGCAGCGGTAGCATGGCTGCCTTACAGCGCCAGAGACCCGGGTTCGATCCCGACTACAGCTGCTGCCTGTACGTAGTTTGTACGTTTGCCCAGTGACCGCGTGGGTTTTCTCCGGGTGCTCCGGGTTACCCCCACACTCCAAAGAAGTACAGGGTTGTAGGTTAATTGGCTTGGTAAATTTGTATAAATGTTTTTTTTTTAATGTCCCAGTGTGTGTAGGATAGTGTTAATGTGCAGGGATTGTTGGTCGGTGCGGACTCAGTGGGCTGAAGGGCCTGTTTCCGCGCTGTATCTCAAAACTAAACAGAATCAGGAAGCAAAACTGTTCTTTATGGATGGAACATTCGACAATGTTCCAGAACCAGGGGTCACACAGTTTAATAATAGGAGGTAGGCCATTTAGGACTGAGATGAGGAAAGACTTTTTCACCCAGAGAGTTGTGAATCTGTGGAATTTTCTGCCACAGAAGGCAGTGGAGGCCAATTCACTGGATGTTTTCAAGAGAGAGTTAGATAGAGCTCTTTGAGCTAACGGAGTCAGGGGGTATAGGGAGAAAGCAGAAACGGGGGTGCTGATTTTGGATGATCAGCCATGATCACATTGAATGGCGGTGCTGGCTCGAAGGGCCGAATGGCCTACTCCTGCACCTATTTTCTATGTTTCTAATGTTCGTTATACCGAACACATATTAATTTCTCTTTGTAAAATTAGGGCAAAATGCGTTGGACATTGCAATTGCCTACGCCGACATCAGGATAATTGACGTGGTCAGAGCCAAGATCGACAGTCTTCCGAAGAAAGAGAAACCAAAAGGAAAACCAAAAGCAGGAAAAGGGGGGAGTGCAGCATCTTCAAGGCCCCCGACGGCTGGGGCTGCCTCTGCGATTGCCGAGCTGGTAACCAATACACTTCATGTTTAAAAAACATTCAATGTTCAAAACAGGTTCAAAATGTTCATAATGTACATCCCCCAACATTTTGTTCAAAAAAATGTTCAAACTTGTGCAAATGTACACATTTACAACTGTAAATGCACAAATGTACAAATGTAAGTCATCACAAAATGCTGGAGTAACTCAGCGAGTCAGGCAGCATCTCAGGAGAGAAGGAATGGGTGACGTTTCGGGTCGAGACCCTTCTTCAGACTGATGTCAGGGGAGGGGGCGGGACAAAGATAGGATGTAGTTGGAGACAGGAAGACTAGTGGGAGAACTGGGAAGGGGGAGGGGATGGAGAGGGACAGAGGAACCATCTGAAGTTAGAGAAGTCAATGTTCATACCACTGGGCTGCAAGCTGCCCAAGCGAAATATGAGGTGCTGTTCCTCCAATTTCCGATGGGACTCACTATGGCACTGGAGGAGGCCGAGGACAGAAAGGTCAGACTAGGAGTGGGAGGGGGAGTTGAAGTGCTCAGCCACAGGGAGATCAGGTTGGTTAAGGCGGACTGAGCGAAGGTGTTGAGTGAAATGAACGCCGAGCCTGCGTTTGGTCTCACCGATGTAGAGAAGTTGACATCTGGAACAGCGGATGCAATAGATGAGGTTGGAGGAGATGCAGGTGAACCTCTGCCTCACCTGGAAAGACTATTTGGGTCCTTGGATGTAGTTGAGGGGGGAGGTAAAGGGACAGGTGTTTCATCTCCTGCGGTTGCAGGGGAAAGTACCTGGGGAAGGGGTGATTTTCTTTCCCCTCCAACACCTTCGCTCAGTCCGCCTTAACCAACCTGATCTCCCGGTGGCTCAGCACTTCAACTCCCCCTCCCACTCCTAGTCTGACCTTTCTGTCATGGGCCTCCTCCAGTGCCATAGTGAGGCTCACCGCAAATTGGAGGAACAGCACCTCATATTTCGCAGGCAGCTTACACCCCAGTGGTATGAACATTGATTTCTCTAACTTCAAATGTTCCTCTGTCCCTCTCTTTCCCCTCCCCCTTCCCAGTTCTCCCACTGGTCTTCCTGTCTCCAACTACATCCTATCTTTGTCCCGCCTCCTCCCCTGACATCATTCTGAAGAAGGGTTTCGACTCAAAACATCACCCATTCCTTCTCTCCTGAGATGCTGCCTGACCCGCTGAGTTACTCTAGCATTTTGTGATACCTTCGATTTGTACCAGCATCTGCAGTTATTTTCCTACACAAATGTACAAATGTAAATGTACAAATGTACAAAATATTCACAAATGTACAAATTAACATTTTGTCCATTTACATTTGTACATTTGTGCATTTTGTACATTTTGTACATTTGTTCAAAATGTACATTTTCAAAAATATTCAACATTTCAAAAATGTCCAAAACATTTTATGATGTTAACCGAAACATTTTCTGTCCTAGTCATGCGGACTTTCCAACTGCAGAGATTTCTTTGAATTTGCAGGCGATCTGGTTAATTTCGATCCAAAACGTCACCCATTCCTTCTCTCCAGAGATGCTGCCTGACCCACTGAGTTACTCCAGCATTTTGTGTCTACCTTCAATTTTAACCAGTTTTTTTCTTACACATCCTGTGCATCTACTCGATCTATTCCCAGAGTCCAGCAGCATAGAAAGAGGCCCTTCGGCCCAACTTGCCCATGCTGACAAAGGAAGTACACTCTGATGACTTTGGACTAAGACTTAGTAGCATGAGCTATCTAACAGATTGATCAACAAATTAATTTGAAGAATTGTTTCAGGCAGCAAACTGGGAGTATAGCTATTGGCAGGACTGACATATGATGAAAGAATGGGTCGACTGGCCTTGTATTCACTGGAATTTAGAAGGATGAGCGGGCATCTTATAGTAACATGTAAAATTCTTAAGGGATCGGACAGGCTAGATGCAGGAAAAATGTTCCTCATGTTGGAAGAGTCCAGAACCAGGGGTCACAGTTTAAGAACAAGGGGCAGGCCATTTGGGACTGAGATGAGGAAAAACTCTTTCACCCAGAAAGTTGTGAATCTGTGGAATTCTCAGCCACAGAAGGCAGTGGAGGCCAATTCACTGGCCCACCGAGTCCGCGCCGACCAGTGATTCTAACACATAATAGCATCAGAAGCATGATAGAATGGTGGGGAATCTCTGAGTGGCCTTACACATTCACTTGCCAATTCCTGCATGTTTAAGAAATCGCTACCAGTTTCCGCGATTCTGCGGATGATCAGCCATGATCGCAATGTATGGCGGCGGTGCTGGCTCGAAGGGCCAAATGGCCTCCTCCTGCACCTATTTTTTATGTTTCTATGTTTCACAACACAGTGATAGTGAACGCTTCAATTGCAAGACCCAGTGTATTTTTCCACAGACTTTGATTACATTATGTGCTCCGTGAAATACTGCAGGCGAAGGTTTGCAAGCCCTTTTAACGACCTGCGATCTGGTGAATACATGCACCTGTAGATCTTTAGTATTCCGATCAACATGTGGCCTATTTCTGTGGATTTACAGGTCAACTGTTCAATATGAGGTGTTTTATGATAACTGAAATCCCACTCAACAGAAATATTAATCTTTAACCCTCAACTCGCTTTTATCTAACAAATGCAGGTATCAATACCCCCTCCTTCAGCAAGAGTACCAACCAGGGAATTTGTGAGGGACAGCATAGCAAGGAAAAGTGAATTGTTAAATAGTGGAGCGCCCAAGAGAGTGGACATAACATTTGTACCAAAAAGTGTAAGTGCGACATTTGTTTAAATGTGGGTTGTTTTTTTAACAGAACTACTAGGACTATTAAGATCCCCATGGCTGGTGAACAACCTTCGATTGTTGCAACGGCTTGGGGTCATTGAGTCATATGGGGTGTCAGGGGTTATGGGGAGAAGGCAGGATTGACAGGGAAAGATAGACCAGCCACGATTGAATGGCGGAGTAGACTTGATGGGCCAAATGGCCTCATTCTGCTCCTATCACCTATGAACCTACTGTGGCCCTTCGGCTCAACGTGCCCACACTGACCAACATGCCCATCTAAACTAGTCCCACTTGCCTGGGTTGACCCATGTCCCTCTAAACCTGTCCTATCCATGTACCCAGTGATTGTAATTATAATTAATTTATCAGCCAAGTATATAAAAATATACAAAGAATCTGATTTGCCACACAGTCACACCAAAAAAGCAACAAGGCACACAACTGCATAAAAATTAACATGAACATCCACCACAGCGCACTGTGATGGCAGGCAATAACGTACTATCTTCTTCTCGCCTTTCCCCCTCCCCCCGGTCGGGGCGGTCGAACCATCCGCAGTTGGGGCGATCAAAGTTCCCGCGTCGGGGGGGGTCGAAGCTCCCGCGGTTGGAGCTCCCGAAGTCGATCCCCAGCAAAGGGACCGCCAGCCCCACGATGTTAAGTCCGCAGGCCCCCGCGGTTGGGAGCTCCCGAAGTCGGTCTCCACCAGAGGCCGCCACGGCTCCACGGTGTTGGGCCGCAGTGCGGACGGAGATACGATACGGGAAAAGTTGCATCGCCGTTGGAGGAAAGCGATTTTAAAAAGTTTCCCCCAACCCCCCCCCACCCCTCACCCACATAACACAAAACTAAAGATACACTAAAACATACATTTAAGAACAAAGAAGAAAAGGACGAGACCGACTTTTAGCGAGGCTGCCGTCACACGGCGCCACCCGCTATCATTACCCGTTAAACGTTGGGATAGTCCCTGCTTCAACTACCTCCTCCAGCAGCTCGTTCCATACGCCCACCACCCTCTGTGTGAAAAAGTTTCACACTACTTTATTGTTACATGTACCAAGGGATAGTGAAATTCCTGTTTTGCATGGAGTTCAGTAAAAATCTTACTATACACATGTTCAATCATACTCAAGTGCAAGGGTGGAGGAAGAGTAGATTACACTGAGGCAGTGCACTAGAGTTGACATATTTTCAGCACCATTTTGGGCGATACGGTGGCGTTGCTGCCTTGCAGCGCTTACAGAGACCCAGGTTCAATCCTGGCTATGGGTGCCGTCTGTACGGAGTTTGTACGTTCTCCCCGTGACCTGCGTGGGTTTTCTCCGATATTGGTTTCCTCCCACGCTCCAAAGACGTACAGGTTGGTAATTGGCTTGGTACAAATGTACAAATTGTCCCTAGTGTTGGTTAGAGTTGGCGGGCAAGGATCGCTGGTCGGTGTGGACTCGGTGGATATCCTTCCAAACCTGTCCTTTCCATGTACCCGTCTAACTGTTTCTTAAACAGGCCCTTTGGCCCAACTTGCCCGCACGGGGCAACTACACGGGTCAAGTCCCAACTACACTAGTCCCACCTGTCTGCGCTTGGTCCATATCCCTCCAAACTTGTTCTATCCATGTACCTGTCCAACTGTTTCTGAAATGTTGGGATAGTCCCAGCCTCAGCTACCTCCTCTGGCAGCTCGTTCCATACACCCAGCACCCTTTGTGTGAAAAAGTTACCCTTCAGATTCCAATTAAATCTTTTCCCCTTCACCTTGAACCCATGTCCTCGATTCAATATCTCTAAACTAAAGTACTCTAAACTAAACATAGAACAAGGCACAGGAACACGGTAGCGCAGCGGTAGAGTTGCTGCTTTACAGCGAATGCAGCGCCGGAGACTCAGGTTCGATCCTGACTACGGGTGCTGCACTGTAAGGAGTTTGTACGTTCTCTCCGTGACCTGCGTGGGTTTTCTCCGAGATCTTCGGTTTCCTCCCACACTCCAAAGACGTACAGGTATGTAGGTTAATTGGCTGGGTAAATGTAAAAATTGTCCCTAGTGGGTGTAGGATAGTGTTAATGTGCGGGGATCGCTGGGCGGCACGGACTTGGAGGGCCGAAAAGGCCTGTTTCCGGCTGTATATATGTGATATGATATGATATGATGATAGGAACAGGCTCTTTGCCCCATTATGTCTGTACCAACTTGCAACCTATGCCAAGTCAAAGTACCCTCCTCTGCCTGTATGTGATCCATATGCATTCAAGAGAGAGCTAGATAGAGCTCTTAAGGATAGCGGAGACAGGGGGTATGGGGAGAAGGCAGGAACGGGGTACTGATTGAGAATGATCAGCCATGATCATATTGAGTGGCGGTGCTGGCTCGAAGGGCCGAATGGCCTCCTCCTGCACCTATTGTCTATTGTCCATATCCCTCCATTCCCTGCATATCCAAGTGACTATTTTTTTTAGTTTAGTTAAGAGATACAGCATGGAAATAGGCCCTTCGGCCCTCCAAGTCCGTGCCGACCAGCGGTCCCTGTACGCTAGCACTATCCTACATGCCTAGGGACAATTTACAATATTACTGAAACTAATTAAACTACGTCTTTGGAAGGTGGGAGGAAACCAGAGCACTCGGAGAAAACACCCGCAGGTCACAGGCAACACATTTTTGGCTTTTATTTCATCTGTAACATTGGTGGAGTTTTTTTAAATTTTGACATGCTCAAAATAAATTTATTCTGCATAGGAATTTGTAAGTCATAGAGTCATAGAGTGATACAGTGTGGAAACAGGCCCTTCGGTCCAACTTGCCCACACCGGCCAACATGTCCCAGCTACACTAGTCCCACCTGCCTGCGTTTGGCCCATATCCCTCCAAACCTGTCCTATCCATGTAAACTGTTTCTTAAATGTTGGGATACCAGCCTCAACTACCTCTTCTTTCAGCTTGTTCCATACACCCACCACCCTTTGTGTGAAAAAGTTACCTCTCAGATTCCTATTAAATCTTTTCCCCTTTACCTTAAACCTGTCTTCTGGTCCTTGATTCACCTAGTCTGGGCAAGAGACGCTGTGCATCTACCCGATCTATTCCTCTCATGATTTTGTCCACCTCTATAAGATCACACCTCATCCTCCTGCGCTCCAAGGAATAGAGTCCCAGCCTACTCAACTTCTCCCGATAGCTCATACCCTCTAGTCCTGGCAACATTCTCGTAAATGTTCTCTGCACCCTCTTTAGCATGACAACATCTTTCCCATACATGGTGCCCAGAACTGAACACAATACTCTAAATGTGGCCTCACCAACGTCTTGTACAACTGCAACATGACCTCCCAACTTCTACACTCAATTCTGTGACTGATGAAGGCCAATGTGCCAAAACCCTTTTTGACCACCCGATCTACCTGCGACTCCACCTTCAAGGAACCATGCACCTGCACTCCTAGATCCCTCTGCTCCACCCTCTGTCATCTGAAACATCGGGAGAGTTTTTGTTGCATTTTGACATGCTCGTAATAAACATTCTGCATAGGAATTTTGCAGAATGTTTATTATGTCTGAATTTTCTGAGGAAGGGTCTCGACCCGAAACGTCACCCATTCCTTCTCTCCTGAGATGCTGCCTGACCCGCTGAGTTACTCCGGCATTTTGTGATACCTTCCATTTGTACCAGCATCCGCAGTTATTTTCCAACACTGCACAGGAATTTGTAAGTTTGTTATATTTGAATTTTATGTGGTCTAAGACTAATTTTCCATTTTCTTGTAGATTTGGAGTAACCCACCAACGACTGAGAAACTAATTGAGAAGAGAGTGGACAATCGATCAAGATTCACTTACGAGGTGGATTTTAATGACTTCCTAATGCCTTTTAGAAAAAACATCAAAGCAAAATTGGAAGAACGATAAAGTACAGGTGCCACGTAGCGAGAATATTGTACACTGCAGCTGTAGAATTGGGAAAAATAAAATGATCTCACAGAAAATTATGTGAATAAATGGCAGATGCAAAAACAAAGATTTTATTGCAAGAACTATCAAACACATGTAAAAAGGTACGTGAAACTATTTCAAGAAAAGAGTGAAAGGTATTTTTTTTTAAATGTGAGTGAGTTAGTAATAAGACTATATAAACTAATAAAGCAGTCAAATTTTTACAAATATACCTGAGTTTTGTCTTTCCTTGCAAAATATATTGGACATTTATTCTTAGTACATAACGACTGCATTATTGAAACTCAGCAATTTGTATCTCAAAGCAATAAAACAGTGAGATTCCACCTAGACGTGTGGAATTAGATGGACTCTGAGCTATAAAACTAGACTCAGCACACATGTTCAGTTCAGTTTGGTTTAGTTTATTGTTACGTGTACTGAGGTTGCGTGCTAACCAGCCAGCGGAAAGACAATACATGATTACAATCGAACCATTTACGGTGTATCGTTACATGTTAAGGGAACAGCGTTTAGTCCAAGGTAAAGCCAGTCAAGTCTGATCAGTAAAGTCCGAGGGTCACCAATGAGGTAGATGGTAGTTCAGGATGGCTCTCTAGTTATGGTAGGATGGTTCAGTTGCCTGATAACAGCTGTTATCAGGCCATGTGTAAACTGAGGGATATAAAGGGGTAATTTCCTTGGGTGATGTGTCAAACCAGACCCGATTTCATAAATTTTTACACAGTTTAGTTTAGTATAGAGATACAGCGTGGAAACAGGCCATTTGCTCCACCGAATCCGCACTGACCAGCGATCACCGTGTACACTAGTACTATCCTGCACACTGGGGACAATTTGCCATCTTTTCCGAAGCCAATTAACCTACAAACCTGTTACTTCTTTGGAGTGTGGGAGGAAATCCCAGGGCGGCACGGTGGCGCAGCGGTAGAGTTGCTGCCTTACAGCGAATGCAGCGCCGGAGACCCGAGTTCGATCCCGACCACAGGTGCCGTCTGTACGGAGTTTGTACGTTCTCCCCGTGACCTGCGTGGTTTTTCTCCGAGATCTTCGGTTTCCTCCCACACTCCAAAGACGTGCAGGTTTGTAGGTTAATTGACTGGGTAAATGTAAAAAAATGTCCCTAGTGTGTGTAGGATAGTGTTAATGTGCGGGGATCGCTGGGCGGCAGCGGACTCGGTGGGCCGAAGGGCCTGTTTCCGCGCTGCATCTCTAAAAATCTAAATCGGAGCACCCGGAGAAAACCCACACAGGTCACGGGGAGAATGTGTATAGAAACATAGAAAATAGGTGCAGGAGTAGGCCATTCGGCCCTTCAAGCCTGCACCGCCATTCAATATGATCATGGCTGATCATCCAACTCAGTATCCCGTACCTGCCTTCTCTCCATACCCCCTGATCCTTTTAGCCACAAGGGCCACCAATGAGGTGTGAACTACGTAGAGACCACCAACGTAGTGTAAACTAAGTGGAGACCGCACCCTTAGTCAGGATGGAACCTGGGTCTCTGGCGTCGTAAGGCAGCAACTCTACCGCTGTGCCACCGTGCCGCCTCCTGCTTGAAACATCGGGCATAATAACAACTTGTGGAGCCGTCTTTTCCCCACAACTAGCGGTACTGCTGCCTAACAACACCACAGACCCCGGATCAAACCCTGAATTTGAGTGTTTTCCATGTGGAGGTTACATGTTCTCCCAACGACTGCCTCGTGGTTCAGGACGGGGGGAGTGGACTGCCAAACTGACAGGTCAGTCACAGTCATCTGCAGGTTAGTTTTGTCCTGAACGACTATGTACCTCGTTGGAGACGCTCGGACTATCCTTGAACTGACTTCACTTGCCTTATCTTGCACTAAACGTTATTCCCTTTATCATGTATCTGAACACTGTTGATGGCACAATTATGAATTGTCTTTCCGCTGACTGGTTAGCAACGCAACACAAGCTTTTCACCGTACCTCGGTCCACGTGACAATAAACTAAACTCAAACTCAGTGCTTGTTTATTGACAATATTTTAAGGCTGCACTGTAGAGTTGCTGCCTTACAGTGAATGCAGCACCAGAGACCCGGGTTCGATCCCGACTACGGGTGCTGTCTGTACGGAGTTTGTACGTTCTCCCCGTGACCTGCGTGGGTTTTCTCCGAGATCTTCGGTTTCCTCCCACACTCCAAAGACGTACAGGTTTATCGGTTAATTGGCTTGGTAAATGTAAAAATTGTCCCTAGTGGGTGTAGGATCGTGTCAGTGTGCGGGGATCGCTGGTCGGCGCCGACCCGGTGGGCCGAAGGGCCTGTTTCCTCGCTGTATCTCTAAACTAAACTAAACTGAATATTCCTTCCGTTAATATTTTCGCCACCCTGGCGATCTCTCTGTACCTCGACCTCTCTTGTTCTCAAGGACTGAGAACAGCAGGTTCTTATCAAACTACATCCTTCACCTGCGTTCAGGAATCCCAGTGAAATTGGGCATGCCTTTGTTGTTGCTGGTGGTGGAATGTGTTGGAGTCAGAAAGGGTAAGGTCGTGGTGGTGGTCCACTGAATCTGTTACACGATCCTACTGCAGCAGCTGGCTCAACCTGCTTGTCCACGGCTATTACCTTAGAGGGTAAATGTAGTGCACTATTTTAGGAATTGGGGGCTTCATTAATTGATTGAAAGTGAAATAACAATAAATCATAAGCTTGAAATATATTTTAGTTCAGTTTGGTTGATTTTAGTTTAGTTGGGTTTAGTGTAGGAAGGAACTGCAGATGCTGGTTTAAACCGAACGAAGACAGACACAAAACGCTGGAGTGACTCAGCGGGCAAGGCAGCATCTCTGGAGCGGAGGAATGCGTGACGTTTTGGGTCGAGACCCTTCTTCAGACTCGTTGAGTTGAGTTTAATGTAGTTGAGTTGAGTGTAGTTTAGTTTATCAGTGTCATGTTTACCGAGGTACATTTTGAGAGGGATGGACAGAGTTGACGTGGGTAGGCTTTTCCCTTTGAGAGTGGGGAAGATTCCAACAAGGGGACATAACTTTAGAATTAAGGGACAAAAGTTTAGGGGTAACATGAGGGGTAACTTCTTTACTCAGAGGGTGGTGGCTGTGTGGAATGAGCTTCCGCTGGAAGTGGTGGAGGCAGGCTCGATTTTATTATTTAAGAGTAAATTGGATAGGTATATGGATGGGAGGGGATTGGAGGGTTATGGTCTGAGAGCAGGTAGATGAGACTAGGTCAGAGAAAGTGGTCGGCGTGGACTGGTAGGGCCGAATGGGCCTGTTTCCGTGCTGTAATTGTTATATGGTTATATGGTTATACGGTAAAAGGCTTTTGCTTACGTGTTATCCAGTCAGCAGAAAGACTATACATGATTACAATCAAGCAGTCCACAGTGTTTAGTTTAGTTTAGAGATACAGCGCAGAAACATGCCCCTTGGCCCACCGAGTCCACACTGACCAGCAATCCCCGCACACACTAACACTAACAGGATCTTATAGAAACTTACAGAAACTTACAAAATTCTTAAGGGGTTGGACAGGCTAGATGCAGGAAGATTGTTCCCGATGTTGGGGAAGTTCAGAACAAGGGCTCACAGTTTAAGGATAAGGGGGAAGTCTTATAGGACCGAGATGAGAACGTTTTTTTTCACACAGAGAGTGGTGAATCTGTGGAATTCCCTGCCACAGAAGGTAGTTGAGGCCAGTTCATTGGCTATATTTAAGAGGGAGTTAGATGTGGCCCTTGTGGCTAAAGGGATCAGGGGGTATGGAGAGAAGGCAGGTACGGGATACTGAGTTGGATGATCAGCCATGATCATATTGAATGGCGGTGCAGGCTCGAAGGGCCGAATGGCCTACTCCTGCACCTGTTTTCTATGTTTCTATTCCTCACACACACACACTAGCGACACGTTACAACCTTTAGCGAAAATCTGCAATCTTTACGTCAGTAAAGGCCACAGGTCACGGGGAGAACATACAAACTCTGTACAGACAGTGCCCGTAGTCAGGATCGAACCTGGATCTCTGGTGCTGTAAGGCTATGCAGCCCAGTGGCGCAGTGGTAGAGTAGCTGCCTGAGACTGCCCAGATCTTTATAAAAGTCAGTCTCAGACATTTCAGAGTGGATAAATAGGTGTACTGCAGTGCCCAACGTCAGAGAGTGTTCTCAAGGATTGGAAATAGCATGGAGAACCAGCTGGGAACAGACATCATGACCTCCTCAATTCACTGCTGCCTACCATGCTCAGATAAAGGTACAACATTCAATGTAAGTTATAACATTAATCAAAAAACAATAAGTGGCCAGTTTATAAGCTTCTGGCCGATGCTCTGGTCTCATGTTTAGCTTCGACATGGTAGGTCTGAAGAAGGGTCCCGACCCAAAATGTCACCTATCCATGTTAGAACTTAGTACTTAGAGATACAGCACAGAAACAGGCACTTCACCTCCGAGTCCAGGCCGACAAATGGATCGATCACCCATTCACACTAGTTCTATGTTCTCCCACTTTCTTACCCATTCCCCACACACTCGGGGCAATTTACAGAAGCCAATTAACCTACAAACCCGCTCGTCTTTGGGATGTGGGAGGAAACCGGAGCATCCGGAGCAAACCCACGCGGTCACAGAGAGAGCGTGCAAACTCCACACAGACAACACCCGAGGTCAGGATCGAACCCGTGTCTCTGGCGTGGCAAAGCTGTCACTCACCCAGCTGTACCACTGTGTTGTGCTACAGAGATGGTCCAAGATGCTGCCTGACCAGCTGAGTTACCCCAGCACTTCAAGTCTTTTTTTGGAAAACCAGCATCTGCAGTTCCTTGTGTCTCCATCGTATTGGGGAAGGGGGACCACAAGGGTTTTCTCCAGGTGCTTCGGTTTTCTCCCACATCCCAAAGACGTGTGGGTTTGAAGATTAATCGTAGGGTTGCCAACTATTTCACTCCCAAATAAGGGGCAAGGTGACATCACCGCCCCGTGCCCCATGTGACCTCACCCAGCCAGCAGCCACGTTCTCCCGCTCCACCAATGGCGGCCGTCCGGGCCAGGAGGCGGGTTGTTGCGCAACCTACGTTAGGCGGCGACCGGGCCTACACTGTCTGGACCTAAAGTGGCCCCCAGGCCTACCGTGTCCGGACCTACGCTGTCCGGACCTACACTGACCGGGCCTACACTGTCCGGGCCTACAGTGTCCGGGCCTACAGCGCCCCGCGGGCCTAATACGGGACACGGGTGGTCCCGTACGGGATAAACCAATTTAACCCAAAATACGGGATGTCGCAGCTAATAAGGGACAGTTGGCAACTCTAGTTAATCGGCCCTCTGCAAAATTGCTCCTACTGTGTAGATGCGAAATATAGTCAGAGGTTATGGGGAGAAGGCAGGAGAATGGGGTTAGGAGGGAGAGGTAGATCGGCCATGATTGAATGGGGACGAAGACTTGATGGGCCGAATGGCCTAATTCTACTCCTATTACTTATGACCTTATGACCTAATGAAAGTGGGATGACATAGAACTTGTGTGAATGGGTGATCGATGGTCAGCATGGACTCAGTGGGCTGAAGGGCTTGTTTCCTTGCTGTATCTTTAAACTAAATTCAACTAAAATGCAGAAAAACCCAGTGGAGAAAGAAATAAAATTAAAACATGAAATTCTGTAGTCAATGGCAGATTTGTTCTGACAGGCAAGGACATATTGGGCCGAATGGTCTTTTTCTAAGCGTCCACGATCCTTTATGGCAATTGTCTCAAAAGAAAAATGCAGAGTTTGATGTCCTGGGTTACTTTTGAAAACATTCTTGCATTTACTTAAAGGAAATAAGGAATTACTTAAACGTCACCCATTCCATCAGTCTGAAGAAGGATCTTGGCCCGATACGTCACCCATTCCTTCTCTCCAGAGATGCTGCCTGTCCGGCTGAGTTTAATTTAGAGATCCAGTGCGTTAACAGACCCTTTGGCCCATCGAGTCCGCACCGACTAGCGATCCCCACATACGAACACTATCCTACACACTAGGGACAATTTTCAGTGTTACCAAGTCAACTAGCCTACAAAGTCAATTAGCCTACAAACAAGTCTTTGGAGTGTGGGAGGAAACCAGAGCATCCGGAGAATACCCATGCGGTCATAGGGAGACCGTACAAACTCCATACAGACAGCACCCGTAGTCAGGATCGAACACTAAGGCAGCAATTCTACCGCTGCGCCACCGTGCCGTTCGAAAGCTAGAGGTACTCTAGCATTTTGTAATTGTATTTGTGTGCATATTGCACCATCTACTGGATGTTCCAGATAGAACAGAAATGGCAAGATCATATTTAGAGTACTTTAATGCTCTCAGAGTGTGAAACACCACTGACATCCTGAGATTTGTAGCTAGCTTCTCCAAGCTGCACATTTGGAGAAGTGATTCTCAGTTTGACCCTGGTGAAAATCACTTCTGAGAGGAATAGATCGGGTAGATGCACAGAATCTCTTGCCCAGATTAGGGGAATCGAGGACCAGAGGACGTAGGTTTAAGTTGAAGGGGAAAAGATTTAATGGGAACCTGAGGGGTAACTTTTTCACACAAAGGGTGGTGGGTGTATGGAACGAGCTGCCAGAGGAGGAAGTTGAGGCAGGGACTATCCCAACGTTTAAGAAACAGTTGGACAGGTACATGGATAGAACAAGTTTGGAGGGATATGGACCAAACGCAGGCAGGTGGGACTAGTGTAGCCGGTATCACAAAATGTGTAGTTGGGACATGTTGGCCCGTGCGGGCAAGTTGGGCCGAAGGGCCTGTTTTCACACTGTAACACTCTATGACTCTATGATTAATCTTTCAATGAAAGGAGAATTGGCTGGACCAGCATAATCATGGACCAGTCTCACCCGGTCACTCCCTCTTCTCCCCTCTCCCATCAGGCTAGACGTACAGAAGTATGAAAACGCACACCTCCAGATTCAGGGACAGTTTATGGTCGAGACCCTTCTCCAGAAGATGCGTCGAACCTTCAGAAGGGTAGATCTTTCAGAAGGGTCTCGACTCAACGCGTCACCTATCCATGTTCTCCAGAGATGCTGTTTGACCTGCTGAGTTACACCAACACTTTGGCTAAGTCCTTTTGAAAATTAAAGAAAATGCTGGCATATACAGTTGACAATCTAAAATCTTAAGTTTCTTGTTAATTGTACTTCCATAATGTTTTAATAATAGGTATGGCCTTCGTGAAACACCATCCCGACTAATCAGTGCATTGCTCAATGTTCAATGAAAGTTTATCTCCAATTTCTGTGCAGAACAGCCATCAACTGATAACCAGTGCCAAACCCACTGCCAAACATATAAGATAATTAGGGGATTGGACACATTAGAGGCAGGAAACATGTTCCCAATGTTGGGGGAGTCCAGAACAAGGGGCCACAGTTTAAGAATAAGGGGTAGGCCATTTAGAACGGAGATGAGGAAGAACCTTTTCAGTCAGAGAGTGGTGAAGGTGTGGAATTCTCTGCCTCAGAAGGCAATGGAGGCCAGTTCGTTGGATGCTTTCAAGAGAGAGCTGGATAGAGCTCTTAAGGATAGCGGAGTGAGGGGGTATGGGGAGAAGGCAGGAACGGGATACTGATTGAGAGTGATCAGCCATGATCGCATTGAATGGCGGTGCTGGCTCGAAGGGCTGAATGGCCTACTCCTGCACCTATTGTCTATTGTCTATTGTCTATTGTCACACATTAGTTTGCTGAACGGCCTTCTCCCTATAACCTCTGACACCTGTACTAATCAAAATCTATCTCTCTCTGCCTTAAAAATATCCACTGACTTGGCCTCCACAGCCTTCTGTGGTTAACCTACTCGTTACTTGGATCGTTCTTGTGAACCTCCTCTGGATGCTCTCCAGAGCCAGCACATCCTTCCTCAGATATGGTGCTCTCAGTCTGTGGAAGGGTCTCTTCCCCAAACATCACCTCCTCTTTTTCTCCAGACCTGCTGCATGAACCGTTGAGCTACTCCAGCTTGTTGTGTCAGTCTTTGGATCCAGTAAAGTATACCTGACAAAAACAGGTATTGGCGGAAGCTCTCGGAGGGCCTTGCGGGCAAGAGTCGCCAAACTTCTGACCTTTAGTCAGAGGGTGGTGAATCTGTGTGATTCTTTGCCGCAGGAGGCTGTGGAGGCCAAGTCAGTGGATATACTTAAGGCAGAGATAGATGGATTCTTGATTAGTGCGGTTGTCAGAGGTTATGGGGAGAAGGCCGGAGAATGGGGTTTGGAGGGAGAGATAGATCAGCCATGATTGAATGATGGAGTAGACTTGATGGGCTGAATGGCCTAGCTCTGCTCCTATTCCTTGTGACCTTACGACCCCGATGGGTAGCCGGCAGTGGAACCTTGGAGTGGGTTCAAGGCTCCCGCTCGCCACTGGAGACCGGGAACCGAGAGGAGGAGAGAGTCAGCAACATTGGCAGACGCTGGCAACACTGGCAGACGCTGGACATGGGGCCGGTACGAGAACCTTAACCAGACACACCTTCAAGGTCGGCACCTTTGAGCCCCCCCCCCCTTCTATTAACAAAAATAAATGTAATCAATTATTGCAATAATATATCCATATAATAATGGGATCCAGGGCACCTTGGCAAAATGGATAAAAAACTGGCTTAGTGACAGAAGGCAGAGGGTGATGGTAGAAGGTTGCTTCTGTGACTGGAGGCCGGTGTCCAGTGGGGTGCCGCAGGGATCGGTGTTGGGTCCCTTACTGTTTGTAATCTACATTAATGATCTGGATGTCAATGTACAGGGCATGATCAACAAGTTTGCAGATGACACAAAGGTAGGGGGGGTGGTGAATAGCGAGGAAGGGATCTGCAAGCTGCAGGAAGATATAGATGAGATGGTCAAATGGGCGGAGCAGTGGCAGATGGAATTTAATCCTGAAAAGTGCGAGGTGATGCACTTTGGCAGAAATAACTTGGAGAGGGAGTACACCATGAATGGAAGGACCCTAGGGAAGACAGGGGTACAGAGGGACCTTGAAGTACAGGTACACAAGTCCTTGAAGGCAGCAGGACAGGTGGACAGGGTGGTCAAAAAGGCATATGGGTTACTGGCCTTCATTAGCCGGGGCATCGAATATAAAAGTAGGGGGGTAATGATGGAATTGTACAGAACACTGGTGAGGCCACAGCTGGAGTATTGTGTACAGTTCTGGTCACCACATTATAGAAAGGATGTGATAGCTTTGGAGAGGGTGCAGAGGAGATTCACCAGGATGCTGCCAGGGATGAAGGGCCTCGGCTATGAGGAGAGACTGAGCAGACTGGGGTTGTTTTCCCTGGAGCAGAGAAGGCTGAGAGGGGACATGATCGAGGTGTACAAGATCATGAGGGGCATAGATAAGGTAGATGGCGGGGATGTGAGAAATAACTTTTTCACCCAGAGGGTGGTTGGAGTCTGGAACTCACTGCCTGGGGTGGTGGTGGAGGCGGGAACACTCACAACGTTTAAGAGGCATTTGGATGGGCACTTGAAATGCTACAACATTCAGGGCTACGGTCCAAATGCGGGAAAACGGGATTAAAATTAGACTGTGTTTGGTAACGGGCGGCACGGACACGATGGGCCAAAGGGCCTCTTTCTGTGCTGTAGGACTCTATGACTCTATCTATGACTCTATGATATACAATACAAAACAAACCCACGACCATAATACAAAATCACCCAATTATCTAAAAAAAAAAGCGTATATGCTATTCTTATATACTTAGAACTAAATATGCTATTACAGTAAATATTACAATCTATGTCAAGGATGCATTCCCCCTTCCCGTGGTGCCCAGCAGTCCCGGAAATCCCCCAGGGTGCCTGTGGACAGCGCGTAGTCCCTCTCTAGTACTGCCCCGGAAAAGGGGCAAGAAACCGGCTCAGGCAGAGCCCTCATCCGCCTGGCGCCGTGACTCGCTGATGGCCAGCTTGGCCAGGCCTAGGAGGTGCCACGAAGCCTGAAGGCCCGGAGAGGAGGAGTACGGCTTACTGCGGAAAGGAACGAGGTGAACGCTACAGAAGCCCTTTATGCCCAGCTGCAGCTGACTGTGTAAAATGGTGCCAAAATCTGGCGGCTATTGAAAGGGCGGCACGATGGCGCAGCGGTAGAGTTGCTGCCAGAGACACAGGTTCGATCCTGACAACGGGTGCTGTCTGCATGAAATTTGTACCTTCTCCCCGTGACCTGCGTGGGTTTTCTCCGGGTGCTCCGGTTTCTGCCCACTCTCCAAAGACCTACAGGTTTGAAGGTTAATTGGCTTGGTACGATTGTAAATTGCCCCTAGTGTGCAGGATAGTGTTAATGTGCGGGGATCGCTGGTTGGCGTGGACTCGGTGGGCCGAAGGGCCTGTTTCGGCACTGTATCTCTAAACTAAACAATTCAGTGGGATGTTTCCATACATTGGGTACCTAATCAGGGATTGTCTACGCATGGCATAAAATCGCATTGATCTACATGCAAAAAATGTATTTCACTGTACCTTTGGTACAAATGAACCATTAAACCATTTACAAATAAAGCAGGCATGAAAGTAGCTTTGCATTAAACGGCAGCAGTAAGTAAATATAATTAAATTAACAGACACTGTAAGCACAAGTACATGACACAAAATGAGAAATTGAAATAGAAAAATAATTATGGTTTATTATAAACGTGTTTCAGTAGAATTCATATGAGTATAATCTATCATACTAATGCACTTTATAGATAGCAGTGCATGTAGCTTTTGAAGGAAATTACTGAATTTTTTTTCGTTTCTTCTTACAAAGTATTAAAACCATTAAATTTCAACACAAGATTGTCAACTGCTGTCTGGGTTAAATTCCACTTTTATTTCAAGAGATTTGGAGTTCTTGTGGGTGTTAAAGGATTACTGTGTACATGTGTTGTGTGTTCATCTAAGGAACATTGGCTCATGGTGACTGGATATGTCACATTCCAGTTTTATAACTTGGGATTAAAGGATTTTCTTGAATTTTTTGTCGAGGCTACGCAAATCACATTTCATCTTTTTTTTGGTGAAAACCATAAACTAGTTTGCGCAGCGGCAGAGTTGCTGCCTTACAGCGCCAGAGACCCGGGTTCGATCCTGGCTACCGGTGCTGTCTGTACGGAGTTTGTACGTTCTCCCTGTGACTGCGTTGATTTTCTCCGAGATCTTTGGTTTCCTCCCACACTCCAAAGACGTACAGGTTTGTAGGTTAATTGGCTTGGTATAAATGTAAAAATTGTCCCTAGTGTGTATAGGATAGTGTTAATGTGCGGGGATCGCTGGTCGGTGTGGTCGGTGTGGGCCGAAAGGGCCTGTTTCCGCGCTGTATCACTAAACTAAACTATTGTAAGCCAGAATGTGGCTGTTTTTTCCATAACATCTTTATCATATGTGGGAAAAGCTGGAGGAATGATTGGATTATGAAGGAACTCGCATATATGCTTGCTAAATGTTGGAGAAGGACACTGTGTTTAATATTCATGCGCACGCAAATTAATTATATGTTAAGTGTAAGCTTTTACATAAATAGCTTTCCCTTTATTTCCAATCAGCGTTATTTGGGAAGCATAGAAACATGGAAAATAGGTGCAGGAGGAGGCCATTTGGCCCTTTGAGCCAGCACCGCCATTCATTGTGATCAGGGCTGATCATCCACAATCAGTAACCCGTGCCTGCCTTCTCCCCATACCCTTGATTCCGCTAGCCCCTAGAGCTCTAACTAATTCTTTTTTTAATTCATCCAGTGAATTGGCCTCCACTGCCTTCTGTGGCAGAGAATTCCACAAATTCACAACTCTGGGTGAAAAAGTTTTTTCTCATCTCGGTTTTAAATGGCCTCCCCTTTGGACTGTGGCCCCTGGTTCTGGACTCCCCCAACATTGGGAACATTTTTCCTGCATCTAGCTTGTCCAGTCCTTTTATAATTTTATACGTCTCTATAAGATCCCCTCACATCCTAAATTCCAGTGAATACAAGCCCTGTCTTTCCAATCTTTCCTCATATGACAGTCCCGCCATCCCGTGGATTAATCTCGTACATGTTTAATTTTGTTTAGTTTACAGATACAGCATGGGAACAGGCCCTTCGGCCCACCTGGTCCACACCGACCAGCGATCGCCCGTACACGAGATCTATCCAAGACACCGGGGACAATTCATAGGAGAATGCTGAAACCGGAGCACCTGGAGGAATCTCATTCAATCACAGGGAAAACACACAAACTCCATACAGACAGCACCCGTTGTTAGGGTTGCCAACTTTCTAACTCCCAAATAAGGGACAAATGGTGACATCACTGCCCGCGCCCCACATTACCTCACCCAGCCAGCGGTCACGTGCTCCCGCTCCACCAATGACAGCCGCCCGGGCCGGGGGGCGGGTTGCTACGCAACCTCCATTAGGCAAACACACTCGGCCCCGCTCCCCAACACACTCCGTTAGCCTACACTGTCCAGGCCTACAGCAGCCCCTGAGCCTACAGTGTCTGGGCCTACAGCGGCCCCCGAGCCTACAGTGTCCGGGCTTACAGCGGCCCCTGAGCCTACAGTGTCCGGGCCTACAGTGTCCGGGCCTATAGCGTCCGGCCCTTCAGTGCCGCCGGGCCTACAGCATCCGGGCCTTCAGTGCCCCCGAGCCTACAGTGTCCGGGCCTTCAGTGCCCCCGAGCCTACAGTGTCCGGGCCTACAGTGTCCGGGCCTTCAGTGCCCCCGGGCCTAATACGGGACAAGGGCGGTCCCGTACGGGACAAACAAATTTAGCTCAAAATACGGGATGGCCCGGCTAATACGGGACAGTTGGCAACCCTACCCGTAGGGCAACCCTGGCCCTATAGCGCTCTAAGGCAGCAGCTCTACCACTGTGCCGCCATTCAAAAACGCTGGTAGATGTTGAACTATATTATGTGAATTTCCTAATGTTTTCAAAGGTATGTAGCCATAAAACAACATTACGAGTAAAGGTTTAGATGTGACAGCGTAGATTTTCCTGTTCAAAATGGCAGATTAAATACAAAGTACAGAAATTTAAAGAGTAGCACCTTCATAAACTGCAATCAGCCTGAAGAAGGGTCCCGACCCAAAATGTCTCCTTTCCCTGTTTTCCACGGATGTTGCCTGACCTGCTGAGTCACTCCAGCACTTTGCGTCTTTTTTTTTTGTTGTAAATCAGTATCTGCAGTTCCTCATTTCTATTCTATAAATTGCAAAGTTGATTTTGTTAAATTAGATAACAAAATTTTCCAATTAAAATTGCTTCACATTTTTCTGATGTTTTTGGATTACTAAATTTCCTTAAAGATTTTCAGTACATGGTTCACAAAATGTTGAACAAAATAATTAGTTTTAATTTGATAAATCTTATAAAGGTATATAGGTTTTACACTTCAGTGACAGAAATTAGCACCGTGAGAATTAAACTTATTTATTGTTACACACATAGAACTTATATCTGCAAATTAACAATAAACAATAAACAATAGTCAATAGGTGCAGGAGGAGGCCATTCGGCCCTTCGAGCCAGCACCGCCATTCAATGTGATCATGGCTGATCATTCTCAATCAGTACCCCGTTCCTGCCTTCTCCCCGTACCCCCTGACTCCGCTATCCTTAAGAGCTCTATCTAGCTCTCTCTTGAATGCATTCAGAGAATTGGCCTCCACTGCCTTCTGAGGTAGAGAATTCCACAGATTCACAACTCTCTGACTGAAAAAGTTTTTCCTCATCTCAGTTCTAAATGGCCTACCCCTTATTCTTAAACTGTGGCCCCTTGTTCTGGACTCCCCCAACATTGGGAACATGTTTCCTGCCTCTAACGTGTCCAACCCCTTAATAATCTTATACGTTTCGATAAGATCTCCTCTCATCCTTCTAAATTCCAGTGTATACAAGCCTAGTCGCTCCAGTCTTTCAACATATGACAATAGACAATAGGTGCAGGAGGAGGCCATTTGACCCTTCGAGCCAGCACCACCATTCAATGTGATCATGGCTGATCATTCTCAATCAGTACCCCGTTCCTGGCTTCTCCCCATACCCCCTGACTCCACTATCCTTAAGAGCTCTATCTAGCTCTCTCTTGAATGCAGCTCTATTTAGCTCTCTCTTGAAGGTATTACTTTTCCTGCTTTGCCAAATCCTGCCATCTTAACAATTCTTTCACTTCAATAATTACTTTGGATGATATATGCCATTTATGGTTCGTTGAAAAGAGTCAATTTAGTTTATCTGAATTGGTTCCTAGAATTTACTTTACATGAATAAATTTGACAAATAGTTTATAATAAATTTCTATATAATATTCATCAAATTCATATTTCATAACATCAACTTTTTCAGATCACATTGAATGGCGGTGTTGGCTCGAAGGGCCGAATGACCTCCTCCTGCACCTATTGTCTATTGTTGTAACCCCTTTGCCAATTAGTGTTTAGAGATACAGCGTGGAAACAGGCCCCTGCGGCCCACTGAGTCCACGCCGACCATCGATTGCCCGTTCACACTAGTTCTATGTTGTCCCACTTTCTCACCCATGCCCTACACAATCGGGGCAATTTTACAGGGGACCAATTGACCGACCAACCCGCACGTCTTTGTGGGATGCGGGGGGAAACCGGAGCGCCCGGAGGAAACCCACGCAGTCACAGGGAGAGCGTGGAAACGGTTCACCTTCAACACCAGTAGCCGAGGGCAGGATTGAACCCAGGTCCCTGGTGCTGTGAGGCAGCAGCTCTCACAGCTGTGTCACTGCATCGCCCATCTCATCTCACAATGCATTTAGCACCCATCATCTGAAATTTAACCTTGTGGTAGTTGCCATTAATTTAGAGTATTTAAGCCTGTTTCCGATAAATAAGAACCTTGGTTTAAAAAAGACCAGACAGGTGTTATGCAGCTTAAGAGCCATTTTGTACAATACATGTTGGTGGTTGGCCAAAGTGATTTTTCTGGGATTTCTGCCAGTGTACAGATGTATTCATAAGATCACAAGTGATAAGATTAGAATTAGGCCATTCGGCCCATCGAGTCTACTCCGCCATTCAATCACTGCTGATCTATCTCTCCCTCCTAACCCTATTCTCCTTGCCTTCTCCCCATAACCTCTGACACCCGTACTAATCAAGAATATATCTATCTCTGCCTTAAATATATCCACTGACTTGGCCTCCACAGCCTTCTGTGGCAAATAATTCCGCAGATTCACCATTCTCTGACTACTCTAAATTCATGTGCCATGTGATTTAATCTGAAGTGTAGATGCTTTAAAACTTTTGCCTTCCCACCTCATTCTCCTTCTAAAGCCCCCTCCATGTAACAATTCCTCACTGAGAGGGTCGGCAAGACACCAGCTTCCAAGTGTCTCTCAATTCCACTCTATATTTGGCAACTGAGACTTGTCCAAGAATAGCCTGAATTGAACTGTCCTCCTGATTTTCTTTGGCAATAAACTACTGGGTTCAATTTACCACATTTGCAACTCTTGACATGAGGATTGAACTATCCGTAGATACAAGTGTGTAGGAAGGAACTGTAGATGTTGGTTTACACCGAATATAGAAAGAAAATGGTGGAGTAACTCAGCTGGTCAGGCAGCATCTCTGGAGTAAAGGAATAGGTGACGTTTTGGTTCAAGACCCTTCTTCAGACTGAGAGTCAGGGGACCTTCTATATCTCTCACTTCCCTTTCCCTTGAATCTCAGTCCGAAGAAGGATCTCGATCTGTTCCTTTTCTCCACAGATGCTGCCCAGACCCGCTGAGTTACTCCAGCATTTGGTATATATCTTACAGATACAAGTGCTGAGCTCCTATCACACATGCAGTGCGTTCCTTTTCACTTAACAATAGTCATTGAACAGAAGAAAGCAGATGGTTTTATTTAGTTTTGTTTAGTTTATTATCACATGTACCAAGGCACATTGAAAAAGCCTTTTTGTTGCCTGCTATCCAGTCAGCGGAAAGACTCTACAGTGTACAGTGAGATGAGGAAAAACTTTTTCAGTCAGAGAGTTGTGAATCTGTGGAATTCTCTGCCTCAGAAGGCAGTGGAGGCCAATTCTCTGAATGCATTCAAGAGAGAGCTAGATAGAGCTCTTAAGGATAGCGGAGTCAGGGGGTATGGGGAGAAGGCAGGAACGGGGTGCTGATTGAGAATGATCAGCCATGATCACATTGAATGGCGGTGCTGGCTCAAAGGTTCGAATGGCCTCCTCCTGCACCTATTGTCTATTGTCTATTGATAGATAAAGGGAATAACATTTAGTGCAAGATAATGTCCAGAAAAGTCAGATTAAAGATAGTCTAAAGGTCTCCAATGAGGTAGATGGTAGGTCAGGACCACTTTCTAGTTGGTGATAGGATGGTTCAGTTGACTGATAACAGCTGGGACTAAACTGTCCACCAATTTGGAGGTGTGCGTTTTCACACTGCTGTACCTCCTGCCCAAAGAACAACAGTGTCAAAATAAAAAGCTGAACAAGCTCAAGGGGATGAATGGCCTACTTCTGCTCCTAAACACAGTCATCAATGGCATAGAGTGGATGTGGAGAGAATGTTTCCACTAGAGGGAAAGTCAAGGTCCAGAGGGCACAGCCTCAGAATAAAAGGTGATCTTATCGAAACGTATAAGATTATTAAGGGGTTGGACACGTTAGAGACAGGAAACATGTTCCCAATGTTGGGGGAGTCCAGAGCAAGGGGCCACAGTTTAAGAATAAGGGGTAGGCCATTTAGAACTGAGATGAGGAAAAACTTTTTCAGTCAGAGTTGTGAATCTGTGGAATTCTCTGCCTCAGAAGGCAGTGGAGGCCAATTCTCTGAATGCATTCAAGAGAGAGCTAGATAGAGCTCTTAAGGATAGCCGAGTCAGGGGGTATGGGGAGAAGGCAGGAACGGGGTACTGATTGAGAATGATCAGCCATGATCACATTGAATGATGGTGCTGACTCGAAGGGCCGAATGGCCTCCTCCTGCACCTATTGTCTATTGACGTACCTTTTGGAAGGCGTTGAGGAGGATGTTCTTGAGTCAGAGGGTGGTGAATCTGATGGATTTTTGATTAGTACGGGTGTCAGGGGTTATGGGGCGAATGCAGGAGAATGGGGTTGAGAGGAAAAGATAGATCTCGATCCGAAACGTCACCGATTCCTTTCCTCCACAGATGCTGCCCAGACCCGCTGAGTTACTCCAGCATTTGGTGTCTATCTTACAGATACAAGTGCTGAGCTCCTTTCACACATGCAGTGCGTTCCTTTGCATTTAACAATAGTTATTCGACTGAAGGCGGCAGATGGATTGATTTAGTTTAGTTTAGTTTATTATCACATGCACCAAGGTACAATGAAAAGCCTTTTTGTTGAATGAATGGCCTCATTCTGCTCCTAGAACTTATGAACTTATAAACACAGTCTTCAGCGGCAGAGCAATTAAAGTGGAGGAAGCCCATGTGGCCAGGCAGAGATGTGCAGAGCACAGAGGCTGGTCGAGGATTACAGTAATAATAATAATAATAATAATAATATATTCCTTTATTTGTCCCACACCAGGGAAATTTGCCGTTTTACAGCAGCAAAGTGGATAGCAAGAGACATTCATTATAAATAAAAATAAAGATAAGGATAATTGTCATCATTTACTGTGTTATTCCTTTACTGTTACTGTTAACTGGTCTGCTGGGAGCAGTGCTGGTTGTGCAGTCTCACAGGAAGGACCTCCGATATCTCTCCTTCACGCACTTGGGGTGAAGGAGTCTGTCACTGAAGGAGCTACTCAGTGCAGTGACAGTGACCTGCATGGGGTGGGAGTCGTTGTCCAGTAGAGATATTATCTTTGCCACATCCTCCTCTCTCCCACCGCCTGCACTGAGTCAAGGGGGCAACCCAGGACAGAGCTGGCCTTCCTGATCAGCTTGACTCTCGTTCCCAAGAAAGCAGATGTGGCTGTGGTAGCGAGTCTGGGTCAAAATGTGGTCGTAGAGTAGGAGGGCAGGAGAAATCACAGAGGGGGAGCAGCGAGAGAGCATGTTGCTAAACTCTCGTTTGAGCTCGGTCCGCGTTGGCCAAACTGATCTCCCGGTGGCCGAGCACTTCAACTCCCCCTCCCATTCCCAGTCTGACCTTTCTGTCATGGGCCTCCTCCAGTGCCATAGTGAAGCCCACCGGAAATTGGAGGAACAGCACCTCATATTTCGCCTGGGCAGCTTGCAGCCCAGTGGTATGAACATTGACTTCTCCAACTTTAGATAGTTCCTCTGTCCCTCTCTTCCCCTCCTCCTTCCCTGATCTCCCTCTATCTTCCTGTCTCCACCTATATCCTTCCTTTGTCCCGCCCCCCCTGACATCAGTCTGAAGAAAGGTCTCGACCCGAAACGTCACCCATTCCTTCTCTCCTGAGATGCTGCCTGACCTGCTGAGTTACTCCAGCATTTTGTGAATAAATTCCTGATCAGCTTGATCAGCAGTAGCAGCAAGGGTCAACATCACAAGGTGGTTTGATGATGGTTTTATATTTATACCATGTCAGTAATAATCATGGGCTCAATGCACTCTCTGGAATTGCAATGCCCATTTGGTTAAATAAACCCTTCAGCGAGCATTCCTGTAGGCGGTTTAACATTTCCCAAAACTCTGTTGTTAAACACAAAGCGAGAACTACTTCTGACAAAACAATTCTTCAGGGTAAAAATCAGCATAAGATAAAGAGAAACAGCAAAGGTTCTGGGGAAAAATGGATTTGACAAGGTATTTCATGTGGAGAAAAATTACATCACAGATTTCAGTTCCAAACATAACACCGATTTGACATCTCACTGCTGAATGACTTTTGCTGAGTTTTTCCGAGGAAATAACTAACAAGATTGATAAAGGCATAGTGGTAGGTATGGTCTATATGAATGTTAGTCATGCATTTTACATGGTATGGTATGATGGGTATAAGTTCATAAGTGATAGGAGCAGAATTAGGCCATTTGGCTCATCAAGTCTACTCCACCATTCAATCATGGCTGATCTATCTCTCCCTCCTAACCCTATTCTCCTGCCTTCTCCCCATAACCTCTGACACCCGTACTAATCAAGAATCTATCTATCTTAAAAATATCCAATGACTTGACCTCTACAACCGCCTGTGACAAAGAATTCCGTAGATTCGCCAACCTCTGACTAAAGATGGTATGGTAGAACTAGGGTCGCCAACTTTCTCACTACCAAATAAGGGACAAAAGGTGACGTCACCGCACCACGCCCCTCATGACCTCAACCAGCCAGCAGCCGCGTGCTCCCGCTCCCCAAATGGTGGCTGCCCGGGCCGGGAGGCGGGTTGCTACACAACCTCCGTTAGTCGGCGCCCGGGCCTCCGGACCTACACTGTCCAGGCTTACTGCGGCCTCCGGGCCTACTGTCCGGGCTTACAGCAGCCCCCAAACCTAAACTGTCCAGGCCTTCACTGTTTGGGTCCACAGAGGCCCCCGGGCCTACAGTGTCTGGGCCTACAGTGCCTCCCGGGCCTAATACAGGACAAGGATGGTCCCATTCGGGACAAACCAATTTAGCCCAATATACGGGATGTCCCGGCTAATATGGGACAGTTGTCAACCCTAGGTAGTACTGACTTGAACGATACAGCATGGAAATAGGCCCTTGGGCTCACCAAGTTCACACTGACCATCAAACAGCCATTCACACTAATTCTAAAAATTTATGTTATTGCACTTTCGCACGGGAGGTAATTTTAGAGGCCAATTAATCTACAAACCCACATATCTTTGGGATGTGGGCGGAAACTGGGGCACCCACATGGTCACAGGGAGTGTGATGCATACATGTAACAATATGGTAAAGCTGCTATGTGATGTATACATGCAACAATATGGTAAAGCTGCCTGCGCATTGCAAAAATACACAGTGTTAAAATGGCGATCTTGTGTCCAAACGTGTGTTGTTTTGGTCTCCCACTCAATGCGTGCATTAGAGAATGATACTGAGTAGAACATATCAGGGAGAGCATGCAAATTCTACACAGACAGCACCCAGAGGTCAGAATCAAACCCGGGTCTTTGGTGCTATCAGATGGGCACAAAGTGCTGGAGTCACTCAGCGGGTCAGGCAGCATCTCTGGAGAACATGGAAGGGCAATGCTTCGGGTCGGGATGAGGATTCGAATAAATGGATGTTTGATTGTTAATGTGGATATGCTGGGCCAAGGTCTCTATCTATAATTTATTTCCAACACCTTATTCTGTTTGGTGTGCCTTATTTATTGAACTTATTTTTTTGTAGGAAGGAACTGCAGATGCTGGTGAGAAGGGTCTGAAGAAGGGTCTCGACATAAAACGTCACCCATTCCTTCTATCCAAACATGTTGCCTGCCCCGCTGAGTTACTCCAGCTTTTTATATCAAACTTTTCTTGTTTGTTTATTATATTATCTATTGCTCTACTGTGTTTACAAACCACTATGCTGCTGCTGTAAGTAAGAATTTCATTGTTCCGTTCCGGTATATAAGACGATAAAACACACTTGACTTTCTTGATTGAGATCTACACCGAACAGCCAAAACATTATGACCTGATGAGCCAAAACATTATGTCCACCTGCCTAATATGCTGTTGGTCCTCCGTGTGCAGCCCCATACGCAGCAGGGTGCGATGCACTGTGTATTGTGACACATTCCTCCCGTGACCACCATTGAGATTTTCTGTGACTTGTGCCACAGTCGACCTTCTGTCAGTTCAGACCAGACGGGATAGCCTTCGTTGCCCTCGCGCATCGATGAGCCTTGGGCGCCCAACACACTGTCTGTCGCCGGTTTGTGGTTTGTCCCTCCTCGGACCACTGTCGGTAGGTACTCACCACTGCTGACCGGGAGCACCCCACAAGCCTTGCCGTTTCAGAGATGCTCTGACCCAGTCGTCTGGCCATAACAATTTAGCCCTTGTCAAAGTCACTCAGGTCTTTACTCCTGCCCATTTCTCCTGCATCCGACACATCAACTTCAAGAACTGACTGTTCACTTGATGCCTAATATATCCCACCCCTCGACAGGTGCCATTGTAATAAGATAATTGATGTTATTCACTTTACCCGTCAGTGGTCGTAATGTTTTGGCTGATCGGTGTATCTGTATCTTTGCTCAGGCTTCATCTCCGGAGATACTGCATAGGCATCTCACAGCATTTGGGGTTCCATCTAGTGGCTGGTGATCATGGGTGCTAGTAAAACAATTCAAATGTTGTTATGCTGGAAAGGGTGTATGAAGGTTTATGAGAATGTTGCCAGCACTTGAGGGCCTGAACAAAAGGAAGAGGTTTAGCAGGCTATGACTTTATTCGTTGGAGCACAGGAGGATGAGGGGTGATCTTACAGAGGTGTACAAAATCATGATAGGAAACAGGTAGGGTAAATGCACAGAGTCTTACTTAGAGAAGAAGAATCAAGAACCAGAGGTCATAGGTCTAAGGCGAGGGGGTAAAAATGTAATAGAAACCTGAGGGCCAACTTTCTTTACACGTAGGGTGGTGGGTGTATGGAATGAACTGCCGGAGGATGTAGTTGAGGCAGGTATTGTCGCAATGTTTAGGAAACATTTAGACAGGTGCATGGATAGGACAGGTTTAGAGGGATATGGGCCAGACCTAGGGCAGGTAGGATGGGGCATGTTGGTCGGTGCGGGCAAGTTGGGCCAAAGGGCCAGGCCACCCAAGTGGAATATGAGGTGCTGCTGCTCACTTGCGCTAGATCTGCCAAGGGCAGTGTCGGAGGCCCGGGGCAGAAAGGTCGACTGGGAAGGGGAGTTGAAATGGTTAGCGACCAGGAGATCCAGTAGCCCTTGGCAGATCGAGCGCAGGTGTTCAGCAAAAAGGTCGCCGAGTCTACACTTGGTCTTGACAATGTACAGGCCACAATGGAAACACCAGGTGTAGTAGATGCAGGTAGAGTAGTTGCACATGAACATGTCTCACCTGGAAGGACCTCTGGGGTCCCTAGATGATTGTGAAGGAGGAGGTGTAGGGGCAGGTGTGATGTGTGGGAGGTACAGGGACAGGTGTGATGTGTCGGAGGTATAGGCACAGGTGTGATGTGTAGGAGATAGAGGGACAGGTGTGATGCAGAGGTACAGGAACAGGTGTGATGTGTAGGATGTAGAGGGACAGGTGTGATGTACGGGAGGTAGAGGGACAGGTGTGATGTGTGGGAGGTAGAGGGACAGGTGTGATGTGTGGGAGGTATAGGGACAAGTGTGATGTGTAGGAGGTAGAGGGACAGGTGTGAGGCAGAGGTATAGGGACAAGTGTGATGTGTAGGAGGTAGAGGGACAGGTGTGAGGCAGAGGTATGGGGACAGGTGTGATATGTGGGAGGTAGAGGGACAGGTGTGATATGTGGGAGGTAGAGGGACAGGTGTGATGCAGACTTATAGGGACAGGTGTGATGTGTGGGAGGTAGAGGGGCAGGTGTGATATAAGGGAAGAGGTATAGGGACAGATGTGATGTGAACACAGGGACTGGATGTCCCCAGCATCTTTGTGCCCAGTCCTTGGTCCCTGGATCCTTCCCTCATGCCTATTTCTTTGCATTCAATCCCATCTGCTGTTCTTGGCCCATTGCACCCAACCCCTAGCACTTGGCCCCACCCCTCTCATGCCAGCCCTTCCATCAGACCCAGCCCTTTACACCCAGCACTTCCCCTCCACCCCAACTCTGCGAATTCAACTCCACCTTTGCAAGGCCCTTTCTGGTCCTCTGCACACAGGCCCTTCTCACCTGACTGCCGCAACCCAGCCCTGGCTCATCCTTGGTTCCCAACCCTTTGCACCTGGGCCTTCCCCAGCCATGTGCCCAGTGTTCTGGATTCGACTATCACCTGTTCCTCTTGGCCCGCTGCATCTGACACTCTCCCCCCTGCATTGTACTTGGTCCCTCCTCTCCTGCCCAACCCTTTGCACCTGTGCAGCCCTATTGCATGCAACCCCACCTGCTCCTCTTAGCCCATTGCACCCAAGCCCATGCACCTGCCCTCCTCTCTCTTCATTGATACCCAGCCCTTTGCAGCGGCCCCTCCCTGGTCCATTGCACCCAACCCCTTCCACCTGACGCCCTCTCCCCTCCATTGCACCTGGTCCCTCCTCAGGTGCCCAGCCGTTAGCATTCAACTCCATCTGCTTCTCTTGGCCCATTGAGTGCAACCACTTGCACCTCCCCACCACACTTTGCACCTGGTCTCACTTTGCACCACCCTCCCCCCCCCAGCATGCCCATCCTAGTTCTTTGTATTCAACCCACCTGCTCCCCTTGTCCATTGCACCTGCCCTGCACTCTTCTTTACAATGGTGCCCAGGCCTTTGGCCCTTTGCATTCAACCCATCGCAACTGACACTCCTCACCACACCCTCTCCCCTCTCTTACACCTGGTCTGTCCTCAGGTGCCCAACCCTTTGCATTAAACCCCACCTGCTCCTCTTGGCCCATTGCCCTTGCCCTGCCTTCCTGTCTTTGCACTGGTGTCCAGCCCCTTGCACACTCCCCAGCCCCTTGCATTCAACCCAATCTGCTCTTCGTGACCCATTGCCCACGCACCTCCCCACCCCACGTTGCACCTTGCTCTTTGCATTCAACCCAACTGCTCCTCTTGGCCCATTGCACCCAAGCACTTGCACCTGCCCTCCTCTCTCTGCACGGGTGCCCAGCCCTTTGCAAGCATCCCCTCCCTGGCACATTGCACCCAACCCCTTCCACTTGACACTCTCTCCCCTCCATTGCACCTGATCCCTCCTCAGGTGCTCAACATTTTGCATTCAACCCCACCTGCTTCTCTTGGCCCAAAGACGTACAGGTATGTAGGTTAATTGACTGGGTAAAATGTAAAAATTGTCCCTAGTGTGTGTAGGATAGTGTTAGTTTGCGGGGATCACTGGGCGGCGCCGACTCGGTGGGCCGAAGGGCCTGCTTCCGCGCTGTATCTCTAAATCTAAATCTAAAAATTGCACCAAACCCCTTGCACCTGACACCCCCCCCCCCCCCCCCCCCCCACCCCACCCCACTTTGCACCTGGTCCCTCTCTTTGTATCCATCCCCTCCTCTCATGCCCCAACCCTTGCTTTGCATTCAACCCCACCTACCCCTCTTGGCCCATTGCACCCAAGCCCTTGCACCTGGTGCCTGCTTTGCACTGGTGCCCAGCCCCTTTGCAAGCAGCCGCTCCCTGGCCCATTGCATTGCACCCGACCTACGCTCTTTGCATGGGAAAGAACTGACAGATGCTGGTTTAGACAATAGGTGCAGGAGGAGGCCATTCAGCCCTTCGAGCCAGCACCGCCATTCAATGTGATCATGGCTGATCACTCTCAATCAGTACCCCGTTCCTGCCTTCTCCCCATACCCCCTCACTCCGCTATCCTTAAGAGCTCTATCCAGCTCTCTCTTGAAAGCATCCAACGAACTGGCCTCCACTGCCTTCTGAGGCAGAGAATTCCACCGATTCACCAATCTCTGACTGAAAATGTTTTTCCTCATCTCCGTTCTAAATGGCCTACCCCTTATTCTTAAACTGTGGCCCCTTGTTCTGGACTCCCCCAACATTGGGAACATGTTTCCTGCCTCTAATATATAAGAAAATAACTGCAGATGCTGGTACAAATCGATTTATTCACAAAATGCTGGAGTAACTCAGCAGGTCAGGCAGCATCTCGGGAGAGAAGGAATGGGTGACGTTTCGGGTCGAGACCCTTCTTCAGACTGATGTCGGGGGTGGGACAAAGGAAGGATATAGGTGGAGACAGGAAGATAGAGGGAGATCTGGGAAGGAGGAGGGGAAGGGAGGGACAGAGGAGCTATCTGAAGTTGGAGAAGTCGACGTTCATACCACCGGGCCGCAAACTGCCCAGGCGAAATATGAGGTGCTGCTCCTCCAACTTCCGGCGGGCCTCACCATGGCACTGGAGGAGGCCCATGACAGAGAGGTCAAACTGGGAATGGGAGGGGGAGTTAAAGTGCTGGGCCACCGGGAGATCAGTTGCGTTAATGCGGACCGAGCGCAGGTGTTCAGCGAAGCGATCGCCGAGCCTGCGCTTGGTTTCCCCGATATAGATAAGTTGACATCTAGAGCAGCGGATGCAATAGATGAGGTTGGAGGAGGTGCAGGTGAACCTCTGTCTCACCTGGAAAGAATGTTTGGGTCCTTTGATGGAGTTGAGGGGGGAGGTAAAGGGACAGGTGTTGCATCTCGTGCGGTTGCAAGGGAAAGTGCCCGGGGTTAGGGTGGTTTGGGTAGGAAGGGACGAGTGGACCAGGGAGTTGCGGAGGGAACGGTCTCTGCGGAACGCAGAGAGGGGAGGGGATGGGAAGATATGGCCAGTGGTGGGGTCCTGTTGTAGGTGATGGAAATGTTGGTGGATAATATGTTGGATCCGCTGGCTGGTGGGGTGGAAGGTGAGAACGAGGGGGATCCTGTCCTTGTTGCGAGTGTGGGGATGGGGAGCAAGAGCGGAGCTGCGGGATGTAGAAGAGACCCTAGTGAGAGCCTCATCTATAATGGAGGAGGGGAAGCCCCGTTTTCTGAAAAACGAGGACATCTCGGAAGCCCTAGTGTGAAACACCTCATCCCGGGCGCAGATGCGGCGTAGACGGAGGAATTGGGAGTAGGGGATAGACTTTTTGCAGGGGACCGGGTGGGAAGAAGTGTAGTCCAGATAGCTGTGCGAGTCGGTGGGCTTGTAATAAATGTCTGTCACTAGTTTTTCTCCTGTGATGGAGATGGTGAGGTCCAGAAACGGGAGGGAGATGTCAGAGATAGTCCAGGTATATTTAAGAGCAGGATGGAAATTGGAGGTGAAGTGTATAAAGTCAGTGAGTTCTGCATGGGTGTAAGAGGTAGCACCAATGCAGTCTGCCTCTAACGTGTCCAATCCCCTAATTATCTTATATGTTTCAATAAGATCCCCCCTCATCCTTCTAAATTCCAGTGCATACAAGCCTAAATCGAGGATGGACACAAAATTGCTGGAGCAACTCAGCGGGCCAGGCAGCATCTGTGGAGAGAAGGAATGGGTGACGAAGGTCTCTTGTTTAGTCTGAAGAAGGGTCTCGACCCGAAAACGTCACCCATTTTGCATGTCTCCAGAGATGCTGCCTGTCCCGCAGCCAGCAGCATCTCAGTGCCAGTCTCCAGCATGTTGTGTGTGTGTGTGTGTGTGTCTGTCTGCCGCTGCTCCCTGGCTCATTGCACCCGACCTACGCTCTTTGCATCTAGTCCTCCCTTCCCATGCATGCATGCATGCACGGCGCCCGGGTTCGCTCTCTCTCCCCCCCACCCCCTCCCCGTGCGCGCGCGCTCTCTCTCCCCGCTCCCGGGGATCACTCAGCGCGCGCTCCCCCAGGGCTCAGTCAGTCAGCGCTCTCTGGGCCCCAGGGATCACAGCTCGCGCTCCCCGCTCCCGGGGATCACAGCTGGCTCTCCCAGGGATCACTCAGCGCGCGCTCCCGGGGATCACTCAGCGCGCGCTCCCGGGGATCACCGCTCGCGCTCCCAGGGATCACTCATCGCGCGCTCCCCGCTCCCGGGACTCATTCAGCGCGCGCTCCCCGGGGCTCAGTCAGCGCGCGCTCCCCGGGCCCCGGGGCTCAGTCAGCGCGCGCTCCCCGGGCTCCGGGGCTCAGTCAGCGCGCGCTCCCCGGGCCCCGCACTCAGTCAGCGCGCACTCCCCGGGCCCCGGGGCTCAGTCAGCGCGCGCTCCCCGGGCTCCGGGGCTCAGTCAGCGCGCGCTCCCCGGGCCCCGCACTCAGTCAGCGCGCACACTCCCCGGGCTCCGGGGCTCAGTCAGCGCGCGCTCCCCGGGCCCCGCACTCAGTCAGCGCGCGCTCCCCGGGCCCCGCACTCAGTCAGCGCGCGCTCCCCGGGCTCCGGGGCTCAGTCAGCGCGCGCTCCCCGGGCCCCGCACTCAGTCAGCGCGCGCTCCCCGGGCCCCGCACTCAGTCAGCGCGCACACTCCCCGCTCCCCCCGGGCCCGGGATCACAGCCCGCTCTCCCCGCCCGTCCGCCCGCCCCCCCCCTACACACACACACACACACACACAGAGTAAGATGGCGCAGGCGGGATAACGGGAACGGTGCCGTCCGCCCGCCCGGCCGGCAGGCAGCGGGGAACAGCAGCGGCCTCAGGTATACACTCACACACATACACTCACATACACACACTCACATACACTCACACACTCACACACATACACTCACATACACACACACACACTTACATACACTCACTCACATATACACACTCACATACACACACTCATATACACACAAACACACACACTTACATACACTCACAAACACACACACACACACTTACATACACTCACTCACATACACTCACTCACATACACTCACTCACACACACTCACATACACACACTCACAAACACACACACACACACTTACATACACACACTCACATACACACACACTCACAAACACACTTACATACACTCACTCACATACACTCACATACACACACACACACTCACACATACACACACTCACATACACTCACTAATATACACACTCACAAACACACACACACTTACATACACTCACTCATATACACACACTCACAAACACACACTTACATACACTCACTCACATACACACACTTACATACACTCACTCACATACACACACTCACATACACACACATACACACAAACACACAAACCCCTCACATACACACTCACTCACATACACTCACACACACACACACACCCCTCACATACACACTCACATTCACATACACACAAACACACTCGCAGACACACTCATATAGACACACACACACACCTACACACGCACTCACACAGACTCGTACACACACACATACATACACTCACACACACTCACTCTCACAAACATACACACACACGCTTGCTCAGACACTAATACACACTCATACACTTACGCACACTCACTCACACACACATCCGGGGCAGGGGGAAAGAGTAATAAGAGGAAGGGATGTTGGGGGGGGGGAAAGAATGAGGAAGAGAAAAGGGTGAGAGAGGGAGGAAGGAGGAACAGAATGAAAGGGATGGAGGGAGAGAGGACGAGGGGGAAGGAGGAAGGGAATGAAGGCGGGACAGATGGAGCGAGAGACGTAGAGGGGGAAGGAGGGGAGGGAATGAATGAGGGGCAAGGAGGAAATGAATGAGGGAGGGAGGGATGGTGGGAGAAAGGAAGAGGGAGAAGGAGGGAGGGAATGAAGGAGAGAGGAAGGAGAGAGGGAATGAATGAGGGGGAAGGAGGGAGGGAATGAGTGAGGGAGTGGAAGAAGAGGGGGAAGGAATGAATGAGGGAGGGAGGGGAAGGGTGGAGGGAGAGAGGAAGAGGGAAGGAGTGGGAATAGACAAGTGCAGGAGTAGGCCATTCGGCCCTTCGAGCCAGCACCGCCATTCAATGTAATCATGGCTGATCATTCTCAATCAGTACCCCGTTCCTGCCTTCTCCCCATACCCCCTGACTCCGCTATCCTTAAGAGCTCTATCTATCCCTCTCTGAATGAGGGAGGGAGCGAGAAGGAAGGGAAAGAGGAAGAGGGGGAAGGAGGGAGGGAGCGGAAGGATGGAGGGAGAGGGGAAGAGGGAAGGAGAGAGGGAATGAATGAGGGAGGGGGAAGGATGGAGGGAGAGAGGAAGAGGGGGAAGGAGAGAGGGATGAGAGAGAATGGGGAGGTAGGGATGAAGGGAATGGAGGGAGAGAGAGAGAATGAGGGGGAAAGTGGGTGGGATGGAATGGGATGAAGGAAAAGGAGGGAGATAGGGAGGGGAAGGATGGAGAGAGATGGCAAGAGGGAGAGAGAAGGAGCGAGGGGGAGAGAGGAAGGGAGAGAGTGATGAAGATGATGGGGAAGGAGGGAGAGAGAATGAAGGGGAGGAGAGAGAATGGGGGAGAATGGTGAAATGTGGGATGGAATGGGGGGAGAAAGGGAGGCAGGGATGAAGGGAACGGAGGGAGAGAGAATGAGGGGGGAGGAGTGAGGGACGAGAGAGATGGAGGGAGGGAATGGAGAGCGAAAATAAGCGGGGAGAGGGATGGGAGGGAGAGAGGGAATGAGGAAGGGAGAGGGAATGAGGGAGAGGAAGAGAGAAGGGTAGAGGATGAGAGAGAATGTGAGGGAGAGAGGGATGGGGAAGAGAGAATGAGGGAGGGAATGAGAGAGGAAGGGTGGAATGAAGGAGAGTGAAGGAATGAGGGAGAGAGCAAGGAGGAAGGAAGGGGGAGAGAGTGGAAGGGGAGAATGGTGAGGGGGAGGGAGAGTGAAGGAGAGGGGGAGGGAAGGAGAGCGGGAGAGGGGGAGGGAATGAGGGAGAGGGTGTGCAAGTGGGAGGATGAATGGGGGAGAGACAGAAACGAGAGCCCGCCTCTAACAGGAGCTTTGCACCAAACATGGTGTGTGTGTGGGAGGGAGGGAGAGAGAGCGAGAAAAATTAACTCCCCGACCACCGTGAGCAGACAAAGAGCGTGGGATGGATTAGTCCACTTTGCACCGTGTGTATGTGAGGCTGGGGGTTTATTTGCTGTGCCCAGGGGTTGTCAATGTACCTGCGTCCACCCTGGAGAAAAACAGGTGTACTCCCATCTGACAGCTGCTGTGGGCTTTGCAAACCCTTCTTCAAAGCCGTGAGTCGTATTGCTGGTGTCATGAAATATCATTGTTCCTTAATGCAAGTCGCTTTAAAATATGGAATTTCAATACGCTCTGTTTTTGCTATTTTTCAGTTTGATCGCAGTAACCCTTTCTGATCAGGTCTGAATTGTATTGAAATAGGCTTTGTGCAATGATGGTTTTATATACAGTTTGCATGTCACATAGTACACTATAATTTATTTAATTTGAGAGCTTGAAGTAAGGGAAAGTTTTTTTTTGCTGGAAATTAAACAGTGCTGTCTGAAACAGTCTTCTGAATCAAGAAAAGACCGTGTTGAAAATGTATTGAAAATAAAAACAAAATTGCAGTTTACTGGAAATCTGAAGTAAAATGAAAATAAATTTGATCAGGTACAGAGGGATATGGACCAAACGCGGGCAGGTGGGGCTAGAGTAGATGGGGAATCTTAGTTGGCATGTGAGAGTTGGGCTAAAGGGCCTGTTCTGTGCAGTCTGACTCTTAAGGGGTAGGCCATTTAGGACTGAGATGAGGAAAAATGTCTTCACCCAGAGAGTTGTGAATCTGTGGAATTCTCTGCCACAGAAGGCAGTGGAGGCCAATTCACTGAATGTTTTCAAGAGAGAGTTAGATTCAGCTCTTAGGGTTAAAGGAATTAAGGGGATTATGGGGAAAAGCAGGAACGGGGTACTGATTTTAGATGATCAGCCATGATCATATTGAATGACGGTGCTGGCTCGAAGAGCCGAATGGCCTACTCCTGCACTTATTTTTCTATGTTTCTAAAAGCAGAAATTTTGAAAACGCTCAGCTGGTCAGGCAGCTTCTACAGAAAGGGAAAAGGAGTTAACATTTCAGATGAAGACAAAAGTCAAGAGTGTTTTATTGTCATGTGTCCCAGAGGAAAACAATGAAATTCTTACTTACAGCAGCACAACAGAATATGTAAACATAGTGCATGGTAAACAATATAATAAACGAGAATTACTCCACCGATACTGCCTGATCTCCTGAGTTTCTGGCATTTTCTGCAGGGTAGTAGTGATAATTTATAAACAAGAATGATTGCATTTTGTAAATAGGTGCTGGATAATTCTTGTAACTTGCAAAATCTTTGCGTAGATTGCTTTGTTTCCCTTTCTTTCTGCCTGTTTTGCTCTGGCCCTAGTCAAGGCAAGGACAATTTCTGTGAATTTGTTCCTGTCATCTCTCGTTAATGCCATTGCTGAACATTCATCAGAATGATTTCAGATGATTATTTTATTGAAAGCTTTGGGCAAAGCAGAATGGCAGCAAGCGGCATGTGTTTACAATTAGACAAATTCACTTGTTAATTACTGTTTGTGTTTGAGACATTCGTTGTACACATTCAATTTTGAGCAGCATTAAAAACGGGTTAGAATTTCAAGTAGGAAATCCAGAGTGTTATAGTTCAGCTCTGACTAGACATACTTGAAAATAACTATGGATATTCACAGGACTGGAAGTATAAGGTCCCCTCCCAATGGTTTCCAGAGAGTATTTTGCGGGCTCAGTTTATTTGTACGAGGAACAGCAGTGGTGTGTGTTGCAGCTGACACCAACCTATGTGTCGCTTGAATACATTATCATGTGGCTTGTGACTGGTGTGGGTCGCATCTGTAAACGCTGTGCTCATTGTTCCATCGGCCGATTTAAATTTCCATGAATATGTGCTATCTACCCTTGTGCTACGATCTGCTTGAAGTCTGAAGAAAGGTCTCGACCCGAAACGTCACCCATTCCTTCTCTCCAGAGATGCTGCCTGTTCCGCTGAGTTACTCCAGCATTTTGTGTCCATCGTCGACCTGTTTAAAAGGTCTGAAGAAGGGTCCCGACCCGAAACATCGCCTTTCCATTCCTTCCACCGATGCTGCCAGACACACTGAGTTTATCCAGAACTTTGTGTTTATTGACCTTTTAAAATGACCTATTCTCGCCAGGTATGTAAGAAAGTCAAGGAGAAAGGACACTATTATCTGACCTGCAAATGACAAATAAATGATATTTTATGGAAGTAATAAAGGGGAATAAAGGGTAGATAGTCAGAACCTTTTTCCCAGGGCTAAGTTTAAAGATGAGCGGAGTTCTTTTTTACATAGAGAGTGGTGCGTGCCTGGAACACACTGCCAGGGGTGGTGGTGGAAGCAGAAACGATAGTGGCATTTAAGAGGCTTTTGGATAGGCATGTGGGTATGGAGGGATGTGGATCATGTGCAGGCAGAGGAGATCAGTTTATCTTGGTGTCATGTTCAGCCCAGACATCATGGATGTCCTGTATTGTACATCATTAGTTGTTCATAAATAAGTGAAATAACATTGTTATGTGCTATTATTATTATAGACAATAGACAATAGGTCAGGCAGCATCTTGGTGAGAAAGAATGGGTGACGCTTCGGGTCGAGACCCTTCTTCAGACTGATCTCGTTTCGGCTCGAGACCCTTCTTCAGACTGTGATAATAATAATAATAATAATGCATTTTATTTATATAGCGCTTTTCATATACTCAAAGACGCTTTACAGAGATTTAGAGAACATAGGGAAATGAATAAATAGATAAATAAGTAAATAAGTAAACGAACAGAGAAAGGAGACAGAAGGTGAGGTGACCTTCAGTGGTTGAAGGCAGTATTGAACAGGTGAGACTTCAGCGATGTTTTGAATGTGGTGAGTGTGGAGGAGTCTCTAACGGTTTGGGGTAGTGAGTTCCATAGGGTGGGAGCAGCGATGGAGAAAGCCCTGTCCCCCCAGGATCTGAGTTTGGTCCGGATGTGGGGGGATAGGAGATGTGCAGCAGCAGAGCGGAGGGTGCAGGTGGGAGTGTGCCTGTGGAGGAGGTCGGTTAGGTAGGATGGGGCCAGGTTATGGAGGGCTTTGTAGGTTATGAGGAGAATTTTGTACTGGATTCTCTGGAGGATGGGGAGCCAGTGGAGTTTGTAAAGGACGGGGGTGATATGGTCACGGATCGGGGTGTGGGTGAGTAGACGGGCAGCGGAGTTTTGAATGTATTGAAGTTTACTGATGATTTTTGAGGGTGCGCCATAGAGGAGGCTGTTGCAGTAGTCCAGACGGGTGGTGATGAAGGCGTGGATGAGGGTTTCTGCAGCTGTGGAGGAGAGGGATGGACGGAGACGGGCAATGTTTTTGAGGTGGAAGAAGGCTGTCTTTGTGATGTGTTTGATGTGTTTGTCGAAGGAGAGGGTTTGATCAAAGAAGGAGAGGGTTTGATCAAAGAGGAGAGGGTTTGATCAAAGATCAAATGTGATGTGCATTTAAACAGTGGCCTCCTAGGTCCCAAGTCACATTACAAAATTTACCATGTTCCCGCTGCACCTTGTATCTTCTGCAATGTCTGTCCTCTTCATCAAGGGATGTGGTCTTCGCAGGTTGTGCCAGCATTTAACTTCCTATTCCCAGCTGTTATCAGGCAACTGAATCATCCTACCACAACCAGAGAGCAGTGCTGAACTACTATCTACCTCATTGGTGACCCTTGGACTATTCTTGATCGGACTTTGCTGGCTTAACCTTGCACGAAACGTTGTTCCCTTATCATGTATCTGTACCCTGTAATGGTTCGATTGTAATCATTGTATTGCTTTCTGCTGACTGGATAGCATGCAGCAAAAGCTTTGCACTGTACCTCGGTGCATGTGACACTAAACTAAACTGAACTTATAGAGGTATAGAAGATCATGAGAGGAATAGATAGTTGCCCTTGAGAAGGTGGTAATTAGTTGTTTTCATGAACCACTGCGGTCCTTGAGGTGCTGGTACCTGCAGTACCTGCAATCATGTAAGCCCGAAGCTCTGTAATTCTTTCCCTTCGTTTCTCCATCTTTTCACCCAAATGGCGTTCCTTTAAAACGATCCATTGTCAAAGTGTTTGTGTAGAGGAAACAGCTATGCGCCTAACTTCATGAGTTGAAGTCCATTTGTGAAAGAGATAATTGATGGCTGAAAGCTTCAGTATTAGATTTTATTTTCTCGTAAAGATTTGTAGGACTTGGGGCAGCACAGTGGTGCAGTGGTATAGTAGCTGCCTTCTAGTGCCAGAGACATGGGTTCAATCCTGACTACGGATGCTGTCTGTACGCTGTTTGTACATTCTCACTGTGACCTCGTGGATTTTCCTCGGGTGCTCCGGCTTCCTCCCACACTCCAAAGATGTACAGGTTTGTAGGTTAATTGTCTTCGGTAAAGACTGTAAATGGTCCCTAGTATGTAGATTAGTGCTAATGTGCGGGGATCACTGGTCATCGCGGACTCGGTGGGCCGAAGGGCCTGTTTCCGTGCTGTGTCTCTAAACTGAACTAGACTAAATTGTAAAGTGACTCAGCAAGAGTGGACTGGTCTCAGCTGAGTGGAAATTAATCAGCCTCAGAGCAATAGGAGGTATTTAAGGAGGTTCAAGGGATTCAGGGTGGTTATCATATCATATCATATCATATATATACAGCCGGAAACAGGCCTTTTCGGCCCACCAAGTCCGTGCCGCCCAGCGATCCCCGTACATTAACACTATCCTACACCCACTAGGGACAATTTTTACAATTTATGCTCCTGCAATGAAGAGAGAACTGCCAGACTTGGAGCCCTTGGATGAAAAGATGCATAAAGACAAAAAAAAACCTATATGGAACACTTAGAGCTTAATGCAACAGAAAATGTAAAACTATAAGAACAAAACTGGTGGGGAAAACCTTTCAAAAAAGTTGTTTTATTGCTACATAAAGAGTAAGAAAATAACTGAGAGAATTAACTATTGGGGACCAAAAAGGTAATCTGCATGTGGAGGTATAGAATGTGATTCAAGTTCTTGATAATTTTCTTTTTTTGGGAGATTTTTCAGAAAAATGTTGAATGATAGTGATGTTGCTTCTTCTCCCATGCTGGAATATTAAGCTTACAATTCTTACACGTAAAGACCACTGAATTGCCTTTATAGTGCAGTGGTCTGACCCATCTAATGTTGGTCTGGTTTGTTTTCTATAGGTTTTTAGCTCAGTTTACTTTAGAGATACAGCGCGGAAACAGGCCCTTCAGCCCACCGAGTCCATGCCGACCAGTGACCCTCATACACCAGCACTATCCTACACATTAGCGATTTTTAATTTTTTTTTTTACCAAGGCCATTTAATTTACAAACCTGTAGGTCTTTGGAGTGTGGGAGGAAACCGGGGCACCTGGGGAAATCCTATGCGGTCACAAGGAGAACATACAAACTCCGTACAGACTGCACCGATAGTCAGGATCGAACCCGGGTCTCTGGCGCTGTAAGGCAGCAGCTCTACCCACTGCACCACCGTGCATGCAGCAGGCTTGACTAGAGTAGCCTGTCAGTCTTTGTTTCTACAATGATGTATTTTATACGTATTTCTTTCTCTATGCCTTCTATTGTGCATCATAGGCTTTCTTTGAAGTGTTAATTTTTTGGAGTATGTTTCAAAAAATCTCAAAATAGTCCTTCAACCTCTTTGTAAGCTCGTATAGCAGTCACTTTTATCTATTCCGTAACATCGATTTTATTTTTGAAAGAAATCTCTTCTCAATATTTGATGGGAATAATTTCCAGTATTCCTCGCATATTATATAAACATTTTGAAAATTACCTTTTAACTGTTCCTCGGCTTGTTGCTAGGTTCTGTTTAACTCCATGCAAATATTTATTTTTTATTCATATGTAAGTAAATTCAAGAAGTAAACTTCAAAATGGCGTGATAAACTGTTAAATATTTGTAGTTGATTTAAGGTCTTTGGTTTTCTGTTTATTTGGAATAAAATCAATCTCTAAGTACCAATAACGTTTGCATCATTTGTTAATGTAATTTAATGAAAAAGCAAAAATCCAATGTGTCACAAACATGTTTTGGTTACTTGCACTCGGTTAAATTGGATATAAATCATTCCATTCAAATTACTATAACTGTCAAATTAAGAAACGTTCCCGTATACATTTAAGCAAATTATAACATTATACCTAGAGCCTGAATGCAATAAAGATTGTGTTGGGTATTGTGCATTAAAGATTCTGCAATGGCAGCCTGGGTATCATGAATATGTACACAACTTCAATGAGGATTGATCTAGTGACTGACTTGATTCATAACAATGAGCAAAATTTTATGATGGTTGATTTTTAACAGATGATTATGCCCTCAGATTAATGATGGGAAAAATTGACAGTGCGTCCATTAACATCCTCAATAATCATTGCTGAAATGTGGACACAAAGTGCTGGAGAAACTCAGCAGGACAGGCAGCATCTCTGGGGAGAAGGAATGGATGACGTTTCGGGTTGAGACTCTTCAAACAAGGAGGCTTACATCCTCCACCATAGTTCTCCGACTAATTTCACTGTCCTTCGGATTAATTTTACTGATTGTATGCCTCCTTGTCACCTTCCCCACAGCTAACAATGAACCATTCTACATTTCCTTACCATCGTCTGCTTTGATCTGTCGTTTTCACACCTTACCCTTCGATATCTCTAGATTCCCTCTCCCCTGACCCTCGGTCTGAAGAAGGGTCTCAACCCAAACCATCATCCATTCCTTCTCTCCAGTGATGCTGCCTGTCCCGCTGAGTTACTCCAGCATTTTGTGTATCTTCATTGTAAACCAACATCTACAGTTACTTCCTACACATTACTGAAAAGTGTATGTATTTAAATGGTTATGAAGATAGCAGAAGAGTTATTCACCCAGTGAATACCAAAAGCCTTACTAAGTGAGGATTGCATCACATTTTTCCAGTCTAAATGTTTGCCTCACTGGAAGGACTATTAGGTGTTGTCAATCTCTCCTTACCCTGAGAAGGTGCTAGTCCTTTTTGAACTGCTAAGGCAACACAAACAGATAGATTAGTAAAAAAAGGCATATGGTGTGCTTGCCTTCATCAGACGGGGCATTGAAATTAAGGGTCAGGAAGCAATGTTGCAGCTTTATAGGACTTTATAGGCTGTGTTTAGAGCATAGTATGCTGTTCTACTTGCCCCCTTGAAGGATGTGGAGGCGTCGGAGAGGTTGCAGAAGAGGTTTATCAGAATGCTGCTCGGATTAGAGGTTATTCCTTAAAAGGAGAGATTGGGAAAACTAGGATTGTTTTCTCTGGAGCTTTAGAGGCAGAGGGGCGAGCTGATAGAAGTTTATAACGTTATCAGAAGCAATGCATGGGTAGTCAGTTGAAAGGGTTAAATGCTTTTGGGTTTTTTTTGCTCCTTTAGCAGGCTTTCTCTAGTGGGAAGGTGCTAACTGACTACAGCTTATTGGGACCAGGACTAATGCCTTTAGGAATGTGTCTTCCCTGTTCTTCACTTGATGTACCTGGCGCCATTAGGCCCCCAATAGCAGGGCCCCACAACCTTTCCAGCCTATTTGTTAACTACAGACTATTCGCAAGCCAGGCTCTCAATACAACTTAGCACGCATCTTTTTCTGTATCAGTAAGTATCTGCAGGATTGTTTGTCGTTCAAAATACAAAACATAACTTTGCACTTTAGTTTTGAAAACAATGTGAAAATATAAACTTAAAATAATGCTTTATTTTACTTTTAAAAAAAAAAGAGTTGGGATTGATTTTGAGCACTTTCTGCATGTTCTAATATCAATTCCAACACCTAGAGCAAAGTAGGAGGACCTTTGGGTTCTGTTCATGGTTCACAATTCTCTTCAAAATGAAATTTGTGCAACAAATGCATCTTTGGAAAATAAATAATGCCACACAGCAAAAAATGAAGCAAAGAATTATGTTCAAAACGTGTTGGAAATAAAATGATATGATATCAGACTTGAATAATACCAAGACAACCATTTCTGCTCGCAGCCTAGACCATCACACAAACCAACCTTCCTTCCATTGACTCCATTTATACCTCACGCTGCCTCGGCAAGGCCAGCAGCATAATCAAGGATGAGTCTTACCCTGGCCACTCCCTCTTCTCCCCTCTCCCATCGGGAAAGAGGTACAGAAGTGTGAAAACCCACACCTCCAGATTCAGGGACAATTTCTTCCCAGCTATTATCAGGCAATTGAACCATCCTACCACACCCAGATAGTCCTACTTTCAGACTATCTTTGATTAGACTTTACTGTCTTTACACAAAACACTACACTGCGAATGGCTCGATTGTAATCATGTTTTGTCTTTCCGCCAGCTGGTTAACACGCAACAAAAGATTTTCACTGAGCCTCGGTACAGGTGACAGTAAACTAAACTGAACTGATATAAAACAGCAAACAGTTCACTGAGACTGATCTGAAGGTCTGGCATTTGTTTGGCATCTTCTTACTCTCTATGCATCGTTTATTGTCCTGAATGTAATTGAACGATATTAATATTCCTTTAGCCATCGTGATTTTTAAGTAAAGCATGCCAATAACATGAAAAAAATGTTATTGTAATTTAACAAGCTTCAAGCACGCCCTAGCTTTTAAACAAATATTTTTTAGTGTTATATATGATTAGTAGATTTGCATAACTCCATTAACGAAAGGGAGCTTTACCTTGGTCAGCTGTTGAATGAACCCAGAAGGAAAACCTCCTTAATTACTTTGGCCAATACAATTAAATGCTGAAAAACGACAGCTGCCTTCTAAAATAATGGTAATTCCTCCTTAATTATAATTGCAAATTTGCTGCAAGGTCAATGTCGCATGGAGCAAGTCATTTTCGTTCTTGTTTGTGTCAAACTCATTGAAAGTACTTTTCTGTACAGCTGAAGATACAGCACATTTCCTGCACATATAATCCTTGAGAACACTCTCTGACGTTGGGCACTGCAGTACACCTATTTATCACTTCTGAAGTGTCTGAGACTGCCCAGACCTTTATAAAAGTCAGTGTACTTAAGTGACTATGCAGCCCAGTGGCGCAGCGATCGAGTTGCTGCCTGGCAGCGCCAGAAACCCAGGTTCGATCCTGACTACGGGTGCTGTCTGTACAGAGTTTTGGAGCTCTCCTCCCATGCCCAAAAGATGTGCAGTTTGGCCACTGGTGTATGGGTGAGTGGCAGAATCTGGAGATAGCATAGAAACATAGAAAATAGTTGCAGGAGGAAGCCATTTGGTCCTTCGAGACAGCATCGCCATTCAATATGATCATGGCTGATCATCCACAATCAGTAGCCTGTGCCTGCCTTCTCCCCATGTTCCTTGATTCCGCTAGCTCCTAGAGCCCTATCTAACTCTCTTTTAAATTCATCCAGTGAATTGGCCTCAACTGCCTTCTGTGGTAGAGAACTCCACAAATTCACAACTCTCTGGTTACGTTTCATCCTTCTAAATTCCAGTGAATACAAGCCCAGTCTTTCCAATCTTACCTCATATAACAGTCCCGCCATCCCGGGATTTAACCTCGTGAACCCATGCTGCACTGCCTCAATAGCAAGGATGTTCTTCCGCAAATTAGGAGACCAAAACTGCACACAATACTCCAGATGTGGTCTCACCAGGGCCCTGTACAACTGCAGAAGGACCTCTTTACTCCAATACTCAAATCCTCTCGTTATGATGGCCAACCTGTCATTAGCTTTCTTCACTGCCTGCTGTACCTACATGTTTACTTTCAGTGACTGGTGTACAAGGACAATAGCTGGTGGGAATGTGGGGAGAATAAAATGGGGTTAGAGTAAGTGGGCGTTTGACAGTCAACCCAGACTAATTTCCTTGCTGCGTGGCTCCATCGCTACCACTGATTCTTCAGGATTATTCGCAGTATTTTAATTTTCCTTTACAACATCTGGAATATATCTGCTAATGAGGAACATTAATGTTGATCTGTTGTTATTTGGTTACTTTAAGCATCAACGGATGCAAGCAGATCGGGAATAAAGAGTCATGTTCGAAAGAGTTTAATGAGTTGTGAACTCTGTCAGCATTCACTTCCGTCTGCCATGATGAAAAGCCGGAATTTGAGCATCGCACAGTGTTTGAGCACAGTGCATCATTGCGCAGTATAATAATGCCATCTGATGATTGTGTCTGCTCTCAGGTACAATAATAGCTGGAAGTAGAATTCCAGATAGCATTAAATATCTGAAATGTTTTCCCTTAACTCTGCAGCGGCACGGTGGCGCAGCGGTAGAGTTGATGCATTACGGCGCCGGAGACCCGGGTTCGATCCCGACTACGGGCGCTGTGTGTACGGAGTTTGTACGTTCTCACCGTGACCGCGAGGGTTTTCTCCGAGATCTTCGGATTCCTCCCACAAGCCAAAGGCGTACAGGTTTGTAGGTTAATTGGCTTGGTACAAATGTAAATTGTCCCTAGTGTGTGTCGGATAGTGTTAATATGCGGGGATCGCTGGTCGGTGCGGACTGGGTGGGCTGAAGGGCCCGTTTCCACACTGTCTCTAAACATTGTTAACCTCTTGGTAATGCACAGTTGATGTGCAACATCCTATATTCCCTTTTGGCATTGCTGCTTCCCAGACTTTATATTGAACTTTATATTGAACTCTATGACTTTGGATAACACGCTTTCTTCTCCCCATTCAGTGCAGCCTGACCTGCTAGGCATGTTAGAAGAAGGGTTACAATCCAAAATGTCACCTCTTTCCCGCCAATGCGTAGCCACCTTAAGATGGTACGTGTGTAGGAAGGAACTGCAGATGCTGGTTTAAACCGAAGATAGACACAGAAAGCTGGAGTAACTCAGCATCTCTGGAGAAAAGGAATAGGTAACATTTCGGGTCGAGACTGGGAGACTGAGAGGACAAAGGGAAACGAAAGATCTAGACGGTGGTGTAGAGAGATATAGAACAAATGAATGAAAGATTTGCAAAAAAGTATGGCATAGGTATTACACAAACTGTCTGACGTACTTGACAAAGCAAGGGGGTCCAATACAGTTAGAGACTAACCTCGTCTGCATGGAAGTAATGACATACAAAAAGATGGGAGAGATTGAGTAGGCTGGGACTCTATTCCTTGGAGTGCAGAAGGATGAGGGATGATCTTATAGAGGTGTACAAAATCATGAGAGGAATAGATCGGGTAGATGCACAGAGTCTCTTGCCCAGAGTAGATGAATTGTGGAACAGAGGACATAGTTTAAGGTGTAAGAGAAAAGATTTAATAGGTAGTATAAGAAAATAACTGCAGATGCTGGTACAAATCGAAGGTATTTATTCACAAAATGCTGGAGTAACTCAGCAGGTCAGGCAGCATCTCGGGAGAGAAGGAATGGGCGACGTTTCGGGTCGAGACCCTTCTTCAGACGTATTTAATAGGAATCTAAGGGGTAACTTTTTCACACAATGGGTGGTGGGTGTATGGGACAATCTGCAGAGGAGGTAGTTGAGGGAAGGACTATCCCAACGTTTAAGAAGTTATACAGGTACATGGATAGGGCAGGTTTGGAGGGATATGGGCCAAACGCAGGCAAGAGGGACTAGTTTAGCTGGGACATGTTGGACGGTGTGGGCAAGTTGAGCCGAAGGACATGTTTCCATGCTCTAAGACTCTCGATGTGCAGGCCCATCAGCATGCTTGCACTCTTTCACGGACAGTGCACGTGCAAACATAAACACTCTCACGTATGCACACGATAACCACCTGTAAATCAATCTAACAGATCTTTAACATTGGCACAAGGCAAAGACATCTGTGCAATTATGTGAACAACCCTTCCTGTTGTCTGGACTTACGGCTGGGTGAATTTAATAGTTTCAGTCAGTTTAACTACTGAAAGGTCCTCTGTAGCAATTACAGATGATGATTCAAACAAATGTCATCTGGGATGCATGCGGAGAGGGCAAAGACATTTGTTTGTGCTGTCAAAAGAAAAATTGTAAATCTACCAGTGTAGAGAATGGATGACAAATGGAAATAGAATCTTGAGGATCATCCAAAGTATCTTGTGTACATGACATTATTCCTGCCAAATTCTAACATAACATTACATGGGCGCCATGGTGGCACAGCAGTAGTGTTACTGCTTTCCAGCGCCAGAGCCCCAGGTCCCTGGGTGATTGTCTGTACGGAGTTTGTACGTCCTCCCCGTGACCTGCGTAAGTTTTCCCCGAGATCTTTGGTTTCCTCCCACACTCCAAAGACGTACAGGTTTGTAGTTTAATTAGCTTGGTATAAAATTAAATTGTCCCTAGTGTGTATAGATTGTGTTAATGTGCAGGAATCGCTGGTCAGTGAAGACTCAGTGGGCTGAAGGGCCTGTTTCCGCACTCTATCTCTAAACTAAACTAAATTAAACAGAACTAAACTAAAAGAATGTCAGTTGGAAATAACTAAGCAAAGGATTAACTTGGTGGTGTTTTCCACCAATAGTGCCAAACTGGGTTTATGAACTGTGCGGTGATGTTGGCAACTTTTTGTTGTATTTCCCCCATGATACAGCCTTTGAGCTTGCCCTACTATTTGAGTGTGGAGTCTCACCTAGTGAGCAGCAAAGACGGTGATTCCTTTTGGAGTTGACAGCAGTTGGTTTGGATTGACATTTACAAAGATTTTTGCGCTTTTCAGGGAATGGCTGATGCCTATAGTTTCTCAGGGTAGTGTCCTGCAGACCATAGCAACTTGTTGTATAGAAACATAGAAAATAGGTGCAGGAGGAGGCCATTTGGCCCTTCGAGCCAGCACCGCCATTCATTGTGATCATGGCTGATCATCCACAATCAGTAACCCATGCCTGCCTTCTCCCCATACCCCTTGATTCCGCTAACCGCGAGAGCACTATGAACATGTATGGTACATGTGGGGTACCAATGAGTTTCTGTAGTGTTGACACCATTAGCTCTTTAAAGCTCACAGTACTCGGGAAATCTTTCCAGAGCTTAGTTGTGACTCCCACATGACAGGAGTCTAGGAGGGGAAAATAAGCTGGTATAACTCAGCGGGACAGGCAGCATCTCTGGAGAGAAGAAAGGGGGGACGTTTCAGGTCGACACCCTTCCTCAGACAACCCGAAACATCAACCATTCCTTCTCTCCAGAGATGTTGCCTGTCCCGCTGAGCCACTCCAGCATTTTCTGTCTATCTTTGGTTTAAACCAACATCTGCAGTTCCTTCATACACAAATAAGCTGGCATAGTCAAGTCAAGTTTATTTGTCACATACACATACACGATGTGCAGTGAAATGAAAGTGGTAACGCCTGCGGATTGTGCAAAAAATGAATTACAGTTACAGCATATAAATTAAAGTTAATACAGAGAAGACAAAATTTAGTCCCTGGAGTTATAATAGTTAACAGTCCTGATGGCCTGTGGGAAGAAACTCCGTCTCATCCTCTCCGTTTTCACAGTGACAGCGGAGGCGTTTGCCATGACCGTAGCAGCTGGAACAGTCCGTTGCTGGGGTGACAGGGGCATGTTGTATCGGCAAGAAATTGGCTGGGTTTAATCAATATGTTTGCAGTACGACCACATTGCTAAGAAATATAAGTTGCTTTCTCCCTTGAAGAGCCTGTTCATTGATGGAATCAATAGTGAAGTGACAGCAATCTGTTCCCAGGTAGCATATCTTTGTTCTGGCCAAACAACATCACCATCAGATGTGTGCTTGTTGATGTCCATTGTTTATTTCTCCTGTAGTTCCTGGTGATAAAATTGCTGTACATATTATATTTCTGTTGTTGACTTGGAACCCCTTCATCTCTGGAGCTGCCTCCTGTCCAGAAACCTTTGGATATTTGTCCTGCTCCAATTCCTCATAAGTTCATAAGTCATAGGAGTAAAATTAGGTTATTTAGCTCATCGAGTCTATTCCGCCATTCAATCGTGGCTGATCTATCTTTCCATCTCAACTCCTTTTCCCGCCTTATCCCCATAACGTTTGACACCCTTGCTAATCAAGAACCAGTCAATCTTTGCTTTGAAAATACCCAAAGACTTGGTCTCCAATGTATTTCACTACCTTTAATTACAGTAAACCAGTTTAGGTTATTGTCCATCGTACCAAGGTACAGTGAAAAGCTTTTGTTGCATGCTATCCAATGAGCGGAAAGACAATACATGATTACAATTGAGCCATTTACAGTGTACAGATACATGATAAGGGAATAATTTTTAGTGCAAGGTAAAGCCAGCAAAGTCCAATCAAGAATGGTCCAAGAGTCACCAACAACGTGGATTTGAAATTGTCGATATGGTACATGTGACAATATAAGAACCATTAAACCATTTTAGACGTTCTATGAAGCCTATCCCTTGGGTCAAGATTTTCATGACTTGTCTGAACATCTACTTGTGAACTCAGTTTTAAATGTTGTTAATATTTTAATAATAATAATATATAATAAACATTTATTTTTTATAGCGCTTTTCCAAATGCTCAAAGACACTTTACAAAACAGTCAAGACATAAAAATAAACAAACGAACTGTCCTGACGGAGAAGCAGCGAACAAATAGCGCCAGCGTCCTCTCACGTCAGGGTCCGGCAGTAGACAATAAAGAACACAAGACACACAATTACAATTTTAACACAAACAGCCATCACAGTGATTGCTCCAGGCACACCCTCACTGTGATGGAAGGCAAATAAAAGTCTTATCTCCTCCTCATTCTTCTCCCGTGGTGCCATGAGGCGATCGAGGCTCCCGACTTTTGAAGCCCCCACCGGGCGATGGAAAGTCCCAGGGCCGAGCCGAGCAGGCCGATGAGGGGCCTGCGAGCGGGTCAATCAAACCTCGCGCTTCGGGGCGGTCGAAGCTGCTACGGCTGGAGCTCCCGAAAGCCGGTCGCCAGCCAGGGACCTGCGAACTCCCGATGTTGCGGTCTGCAGGGCCCACGGCCGATGGTAAGTCCAGGCCCTGCGACCAGAGTCTTCAGGGTCAATCCCAGCTGGAGGCCGCCGACTCCACGGTGTTAGGCCGTAGCGCGAACGGAGATACGACACGATAAAGGTCGCATCTCCGTTGAGGAGGAGATTGGAAAAAAAGGTTTTCCCCACCCCCCCACCACCCCCCACATATACAGAGTTAAAAATAAATCAAAAGATACATTTAAACGATAACAATAGACAAAAAAACAAAAATGGAGTCTAATGGAATGTTTTAACATATTAATAGTCCTGTGGAAAAGGAAGTTGGTGTTTTGTTCAGAAACTTTAACTTTACTTCAGAACAAATTACTTCAGAGCAGCGTGCAGTATTTATTTTAATGAGAGAATGCTGCAAATGGAATTGGGGGAATGTGTGTAAGAATCACTAAAAGCTAACACTTTTCACAAGAAAGGTGTTGGAAACCGATATTTCCTGTCACAAAATCCTGTGGATGCTGAACTTGGTTGAAATTATTTCGAGTAACAGATAACAGAAGATATGGGGACATAGCTCAGAGACATGGAAATCTGGAGCTGCTTCTCGTCCAGAAACCTTCACACGTCTGAACCCCGTCATTCCCTCTCCTCCCCTCTCCCATCATGCAAGAGCTATAGAAGTGTGAAAACGCACACCTCCAGATTTCAGTTTAGTTTAGAGATACAGCGTGAAAACAAGCCCTTCGGTCCACCGATTCTGCACAGACCATCGGTCCCTGCACCCTAACACTATCCTGCACATACATAGGAGCAATTTACAATCATACCAAACCAATTAACCTACAAACCTATACGTCTTTGGAGTGTGGGAGGAAACCAGAGATCCCGGAGAAAAAACCCACACAGGTCACAGGGAGAATGTACAAACTCCGTACAGACAGCACCCGTAGTCTGGTGCTGCAACTCCACCGCTGCGCCACCGTGACACCCGATTCAGAGACAGTTTCTTCCCAGTTGTTATCAGGCAACTGAACCATCCTATCAACAACTAGGAGTCTGAAGAAGGGTCTCGACCCGAAACGTCGCCCATTCCTTCTCTCCCGAGATGCTGCCTGACCTGCTGAGTTACTCCAGCATTTTGTGAATAAATACCTTCGATTTGTACCAGCATCTGCAGTTATTTTCTTATATAACAACTAGATAGCGGTCCTCGGGTACTATCTACCTCACCGAACACCCTCAGACTATCTTTATTCGGACTTTACTGGACTTTATCTTGCACTAAACATTATTCCCTTCATCATGTGTCTGTACACCGTGGATGGCTCAATTGTAATCATGTATAGTTTTCTGGTAACTGGTTAGCATGCAACAAAATCTTTTCACTATATCTTGGAACACCTGACAATAAACTAAACGGAATTGAGGGAGAAATGAGCAGCAGTCTAAATGAATGGTGATACAGGTTTGAGAGCCTGAATAGTTTGCTCCTTTTCCTGCTTTCAAGTGTAATCTTTTTGAACAGGCATGGACTGATTAGGACTAGTCAGCATGGCTTTGTGTGTGAGAAATTGTTATCTCACACATCTGATAGTTTTTTTGAAAGAGGTCACCAGGAAGATTGATGAGACCAGGGCAGTGATCATTGCCTATGTTGACTTTAGCAAGACCTTGGATAAAGTCCTGCATGGTAGGTCAGTCGGGAAGACTTGAGCGCATGGAATCCAAGGTGAGATAGCCAATTGAATTCAAAATTGGCTTGGAGGAAGGAGACAAAGGGTGGCTGTGGAGGGTTGTTTTTCGTAATGGAAGCCTGTGACCACTGGAGTAACGCAGGGATTGGTGCTAGGTCCACTGTGATTTGTCACCTACATCAATGATTTGGATGACAATGTAGTTAACATTGTTAGTAAATTTTTAGATGACACCAAAATTGGTAGCATAGTAGTCAGTGAGGAAGGATATCTAAGTTTACAACAGGCTTTAGGTCATTTGGAAAGGTGGGCAAAGAAGGGCAAATGTTTCACTTTGATACGTAAAACCTCGGCAGGACTTGCACAGTAAATGGTAGAGCCCCAGAGAGTGTTGTAAAACACAGAGATCATGGAGGAATGTGTGGTGAAGGCTGCCTTCACTTCATTGGGAAGGGTCGTGAGCACAGAAGTTGGGACATCATGTACAAGCAGTACAAGCAGTTGGGGACACCCTACTTGGAGTACTGGAGGAAAATTATCATCAAGTTGGAAAGGATACTGCAGAGATTCGCATATTTTAGGGAGGAGTTGGCTGGACTGGGACTTTTTCCTTTGAAGCATAGGAGGCTGAGTGAGGAGTGACATTATTGAGGTGTACAAGATCATGAGAGGCATGGCTGAAGTGAATACTCAGTCCTTTTTTCCCCAGAGTAGAGAGTTTTAAAACTAGAGGGAAGAGACTTAAGGAGAGAAGGGAGAAATTTAAGCGGGACAGCTTTTTTCACTTGGAGATTAGTCCATCTTTGACAGAGAAAGGGTCAAAAGCAGATACACTTATGGCTTTTAAAATACATGTAGCTAGATTATGCATTGGAAGGGTTTAGTGGAATATGGGTCAAATAAAGGCAAATTAAACTTGTCCAGTATGCTTTGGTCGGCAAGGACCAGGTGGGATGATGGGTCTGTTTCCATGCTGTACAGCGCCATGACTAACTCTTTTGCATCATTGGAGCTTAGGAACAGCTTGGTGGCGCAGCGGTAGAGTTGCTGCCTTACAGCGCTTACAGCGCCAGAGACCCAAGTTTGATCCTGACTACGGGTGCTGTCTGCACAGAGTTTGTACGTTCTCCCCGTGACCTGTGTGGGTTTTCTCCGAGATCTTCGGTTTCCTCCCACACTCCAAAGACGCCAGGTTAATGGCTTGGTATTATTATAAATTGTCGTGAGTGTGCGTAGGATAGTGTTAATGTGCAGGGATCGCTGGTCGGTGCGGACTCGGTGGGCCGAAGTGCCTGTTTCCACGCTGAATCTCTGAAACTAAAAAACTAAACTAAATCATTGTGTTAATTAAGGTAAGATGTGTCCTAATTAGAAGGATTGTGGAAAAACACGTAACAGGGAATATTGAACTACTCTGTTAACTGAGCAGACAGATGGCTGTGATCAGATGGCTGTGATCAGATGGTTGATCTCAGTGCTTAAATCCATACATGGCACACCTTGTAAGGTCAAGGCACTGCGTGCTTCAAAGACTTCCTCAGAAAGGGTAATTGATTTAATTTGGAATTTGTATCTGATGGCAATGTACTCTACTAATTTTGCTTTTCAGAATTAAAATTGTTTGATATATTTTTCCACATTAATTATCAGTACTTTACTTGATGGAAGTGAAGTTAAAAGATTAGTCGTCTGATGAGAGAGGGCAGTAGAGGGAGAGACTGATGACCTTGAGAATGTCAGAAGTGTTTTTGCACTGGTCTTGTTTGGTATATATTTTTTATGCTGAATGCTGTTTATTTTTGGAAATAATATTTTTTTTAAACTGCTAGAGGAACACAGCAGGTTCAACAGCAATGGTGAGAGAGAAAAAAAAACCAATTGTCAATGTGGTAAATGTTACTCTATTTTAGGAGTATAACAAGGTGATAATGAATCTGCAAGTGTTCATTATTTCTAGTGAAGTATATGAAAATATTCAAGTATGATGTAAGCTGTCTGAGGATATACTATCTCTTAAATTACATACAACATTAAAATCTATGCCATGTTGCAGGTTACAACGTGATCTGGGTGTCTTAGTGCATCAGTCACTGAAAGGAAGCATGCAGGTACAGCAGGCAGTGAAGAAAGCCAATGGAATGTTGGCATTCATAACAAGAGGAGTTGAGTATAGGAGCAAAGAGGTCCTTCTGCAGTTGTACAGGGCCCTAGTGAGACCGCACCTGGAGTACTGTGTGCAGTTTTGGTCTCCAAATTTGAGGAAGGATATTCTTGCTATTGAGGGCGTGCAGCGTAGGTTTACTAGGTTAATTCCCGGAATGGCGGGACTGTCATATGTTGAAAGACTAGGTTTGTATACACTGGAATTTAGAAGGATGAGAGGGGATCTTATCGAAACGTATAAGATTATTAACGGGTTGGACATGTTAGAGGCAGGAAACATGTTCCCTATGTTGGGGGAGTCCAGAACCAGGGGCCACAGTTTAAGAATAAGGGGTAGGCCATTTAGAAGTGAGATGAGGAAAAACTTTTTTAGTCAGAGAGTTGTGAATCTGTGGAATTCTCTGCCTCAGAGGGCAGTGGAGGCCAATTCTCTGAATACATTCAAGAGAGAGCTAGATAGAGCTCTTAAGGATAGCGGAGTCAGGGGGTATGGGGAGAAAGCAGGAACGGGGTACTGATTGAGAATGATCAGCCATGATCACATTGAATGACGGTGCTGGCTCGAAGGGCCGAATGGCCTACTCCTGCACCTATTGTCTATTGTCTATTTATTTACGATTTACTGAAGGAACAGGGATTTGGTCATCATTACAAACAATATTTGCATGCTCTGGTGTTAATAGACTCTCACATGACCAAAGTGTGCCTGACTGCTGTGTGCAATCTATATATTAAAACTCTCATTTGTTTGTTTGTTTGTTTGTTCCTGAACTACAGCCAAAACGGTACACGATAGCACAACAATTTTAGGCCCACCTTACTCACCGTCGTCCCTTTGGTGCTAATGGAAGAAGTTCCATTCAAATCGGTGTTATATTTTTAAAGTTATTCACATTTTAAAGTTTAAATCTATCTCCTAGGGAGGGGGGGGAGAGGGAGGGGGGGAGAGGGAGGGGGGGGAGGAGGGAGGATAAGGGGGGTTTAAGGGGATGGAGTGGGGGGGAGGGGGGGGAGGGAGGGGAGGAGGGACAGGGAGGGCGAGAGGGGAGAGGGGAGGGGGGGGGGGAGAGGGTGCTGCAGGCGAGGTTTGGGCACAACGGATCCACTTGGTCTAGTGTATAATAAAATTCTCCCCAAATAGATAACATTTAATTTAAATTAATTTAGTTTATTATTGTCATGTTTACCGAGGTACAGTGAAAGGCTTTGTGTGCTGTCCAGTCAGCGGAAAGACGACACATGATTACAATCAAGGCGTAACGTCTCTACTTCCTTAGGAGGCTTAGGAAGTTCGCCGTGTCCCCAACAACCCTCACCAACCTCTACAGATGCGCTGGAGAAAACATTTTATCGGGACGCATCGCAGCATGTGTTGGTAACAGCTCCATCCAGGACTGCAAGAAATTACAGAGTTGTGGATACAGTTATGAACCGACCTCCCTTCCAATAACTCATTCCAATAACACCTGGAGTACTGTGTGCAGTTTTAGTCTCCAAATTTGAGGAAGGATATTCTTGCTATTGAGGGCGTGCAGCGTAGGTTTACTAGGTTAATTCCCGGAATGGCGGGACTATCATATGTTGAAAGACTGGAGCGACTAGGCTTGTATACACTGGAATTTAGAAGGATGAGAGGAGATCTTATCGAAACGTATAAGATTATTAAGGGGTTGGACACGTTGGAGGCAGGAAACATGTTCCCAATGTTGGGGGAATCCAGAACAAGGGGCCACAGTTTAAGAATAAGGGGTAGGCCATTTAGAACTGAGATGAGGAAAAACTTTTTCAGTCAGAGAGTTGTGAATCTGTGGAATTCTCTGCCTCAGAAGTGGTGGAGGCCAATTCTCTGAATGCATTCGAGAGAGAGCTGGATAGAGCCCTTAAGGATAGCGGAGTCAGGGGGTATGGGGAGAAGGCAGGAACGGGGTACTGATTGAGAATAATCAGCCATGATCACATTGAATGGCGGTGCTGGCTCGAAGGGCCGAATGGCCTCCTCTTGCACCTATTGTCTATTGTCTATCTATAATTCAGGCTGCCTCAGTAAGGCCACCAGCATAATCAAGGACCGGACTCGCCCCAGTCACTCCCTCTTCTCCCCTCTCCCATCAGGCAAGAGGCTACTGAAGTTTGAAAACTCATACCTCCAAATTCAGGGACAGTTTCTTTCCAACTGTTATCAAGCAACTGAACTGTCATCTCACCGAGTAGAGAGCGGTCCTGACCTCCAATCTACCCCAATGGAGATCTTCGAACTATCTTTAATCATACTTTACTAGTCTTTATCTTGCACCAAACATTATACCCTTAATCCTGTATCTAGAATGATTCTTTGATGGGTATAATATGGGAAAATAGCTTAAATGGGGCATCTAGGTCAGTGTGGACAGGTTAAGCAGAAGCTACTGTTTCTGTACTGAATGATTCTGACTCTAATTCAAGAAATTGGACTGATCCTATTTATATTTATATTAAATTGCCTCCTTTGTTTCTTTGGCAGTCTCAGTTTTTCAATCAAGTGGGCTACACATTGCCTGTTGTTCAAAATATAATGAATAATTGTTTGGACGTGCCTAGTCAACATTGTAAACAATTAGAAAGAACATCAGTATTTGCTGAACTTGACTGTTTCCCTGCCTTAGTGTTGTCAGACAGAGCATGTAATAATTTTGATTGAATTTACGAGAGAGATTAGGAGGGATATGAGGAGGAATCCTCTACGGTAAATTTGTGGAATTCATTGCCACAGAAGGCTGTTGAGGCCAAGTCAATGGATAGTTTTATGGCAGAATTGATTGATTTGAATAACTTTGATGTTATTTGAAATCTCAGTACAGAAAGGTATACTTCCCCTGCCATCACATTGGGCAGCTTTACAACGTTTGAACTTTCCCCACTGTTACCCTTAGTGATTTAATCAACCGTTGAAATTCCTCTCTGTTGCAGCTGCAATAATTCTGATTTACATAATCATTTGAAAGTTTTACCCCAAAGTGGTTTGCTCAAAGCAGAAAACATGGCAACTTGTATTTATACAGCGGCCGCCAATACAGTGGAATGTTCCGGGATTCTTCACGGAAGCATTTCAAAGTAATGGATTGAATTGTGCTTTTTTAAGCCTGTTCTTCTGATTTGCCTTTGTGTGTAATTCCCATGACGGCACTCTACTGCAACTGCATCTGTGGGATTCATTGTATTGGATGCCTCCTCTCCAAGGCCATTGTACAAGATGGATCAGGCCATGAATAACGGCTAGTGGGGGAGTCTAGGACCAGAGGTCATAGCCTCAGAATAAAAGGATGTTCCTTTAGGAGGGAGATGAGGAGGAATCCTCTATGGTAAATTTGTGGAATTCTTTGCCACAGAAGGCTGTGGAGGCCAAGTCAATGGATATTTTTAAGGCAGAGATAGATAGATTCTTGATTAGTACGGGTGTCAGGGGTTATGGGGAGTAGGCAGAAAAATGGGGTTAAGTAGGGAAGATAGATCAGCCATGATTGAATGGCGGATTAGACTTGATGGGCCGAATGGCCTAATTCTTCTCCTATCACTTATGAACGTCTGACTTGGTGTCCAGTGGTTGAATTGGATGCCCCTTCCCTGTGCTGACTCGATAATCTATGGTAGTTCTGTACTATCAACAATATGACCCGAATGATCAGCAACACCATTGAAATGGATTTGAAGAACTTTAAATTATTTTAAAAAATGTAAATGCATTGAACTATCAGAAATTAATTTAAGATAAATAAAAAAGGAAATAAAGGAAAATTTAAAAAAAACCTGATCTGAACTTTTGCATTTAAGTTGTCAGCCTTGCTGACGATAAGTTGTTACTTGTAAGTCAGCATTTATTTTTGGTTTAGTTTCGAGATAAGTGTGGAAACAGGCCCTACGACCCATCGAGTCCGCACCGATCAGCGACCCCCGCACATTAACACTATCCTACACATACTAGGGACAATTGTTTTACATTTATACCAAGTCAATTAACCTCCAGACCTATATGTCTTTGGAGTGTGGGAGGAAACCGAAGATTTCGGAGAAAACCCCACGCAGGTCATGGGGAAACATAGAAACATAGAAAATAGGTGCAGGAGTAGGCCATTCGGCCTTTCGAGCCTGCACCGCCATTCAATATGATCATGGCTGATCATCCAGCTCAGTAACCTGTACCTGCCTTCTCTCCATACCCCCTGATCCCTTTAGCCACAAGGGCCACATCTAACTCCCTCTTAAATATAGCCAATGAACTGGCCTCAACTACCTTCTGTGGCAGAGAATTCCACAGACTCACCACTCTGTGTGAAGAAATGTTTTCTCATCTCGGTCCTAAAAGACTTCCCCCTTATCCTTAAGCTGTGACCCCTGGTTCTGGGAGAATGTACAAACTCCGTACAGCCAAGCAGGTGTAGTCAGGATGGAACCCGGGTCTCTGATGCTGTAACAGAGTAGCTCTACTGCTGCACCACCATGCCACCTATTTATCTGTAGAATATCCGATCCCTAAAATCAATCAATTCCAAACAACCACTAGAACCAGTGGTGAGACCAAATCATCTAACTACCTTATTTTCCTGAAGAATTATGCCATCGGTTTCTCTTCAATAGTGGGAAAGCTATGGTTCTCCTGGAGATTAATTAGTTATCATTTTTGGTGGGTACTGTATAAGAAAAGTCTTAAAAGTCATTCCCTGATAGAACTGAATATCACATTGTAGGAAAGAAAGACACAAAATGCTGGAGTAACTCGGACTGAAATGAAATGTCACCTACCCATTTTCTCCAGAGATGCTGCCTGACCCGCTAAGTTACTCCAGCATTTTGTCCCTATCATTGGTATAAACCAGTATTTGCAGTTCATTTTTAACACATTGTAAGAGACTGGCACACATAGAATGGTATTTACATAAAAGACAGAAATACATTTTCATTGCAATCTATTTTCTTTCTCCAAAACAACTCAGACCTTAAAAAAAGAAAAAGGCAATTTAACTCCACTTTGTGCAATTTTGGGCCCCATATCTGAGGAAGGATGTGCTGGCGCTGGAGAGGGTCCAGAGGAGGTTAACAAGAATGATCCCAGAAATGAGTGGGTTAACAAATGATGAGTGTTTGTCGGCACTGGGTCTGTACTCGCTGGAGTACAGAAAAATGAGGGGGGACCGCATTGAAACTTTCCAAATAGTGAAAGGCTTGGATAGAGTGGATGTGGAGAGGATGTTTCCACCAGGGGAGAGTCAAGTCCAGAGGTCAGAGCCTCATAATTAAAGGACGTTCTTTTACGGAGGAGATGAGGATGAGTTTCTTTAGTCAGAGGGTGGTGAATCTGTGGAATTTATTGCCACAGACGGCTGTGGAGGCCAAGTCAATTGATATTTGTAAGGCGGAGATTGACAGATTTTTGATGAGTAAGGGTGTCATGGGTTATGGGGAGAAGGCAGGAGAATGGGGTTTAGAGGGAGACATAGATCAGCCATGTTTGAATGGCGGAGTAAACTCGATGGGCCGAATGGCCTAATTCTGCTCCTATCACATGAACGTATGCATCAACCAAATATAAGCAGACATAAAGTTGTTACTTAAATGTAAGCAATGTTGTCTACCAAAATCAATGTCAAAATCAAAATCAACACAGGGAATATATTTACCAAGAAGGGGATTTGAGATGGGTGTCACTTTGGACAGAGTATCGGAGAAGATTTCTAGTGTAGATTTACTTGTATTTGTAAAAAAAAGGGCTAATTTCAGGCAGAGATCATGGCTTTGTCTGGTATAATGTTGAGCAGCAGCCTGACGTATGTGTTCCTGCGATCCAGTTGGCCCAGAGCAGAGTGCATTAGCACCCCCACATCAGCCTCCATAAATATGTATTCCATCCAATGCTTTCCAAAGGCAGCACGGTGGCACAGCAGTAGAGTTGCTGCCTCACCGTGACCTGCTTGGATTTTCTCGAGATATACGGCTTTCTCCCACACTCGAAAGACGTACAGGTTTGTAGGTTAATTGGCCTGGTATAAATGTAAATTGTCCCTCGTGTGTGTAGGATAGTGTTAATGTGCGGTGATCGCTGATCAGTGGGCCAAAGTGCCAGTATCCTCGCTCCATCTCTAAACTAAACCAAACTAAACTATAAACTAGTGCATGGTAGTTGCAATGTGCATCGTTTACAAAATGGACGGCAGTTCCTCACCCAGGCTATTTCAATAGCACTTCCTAAATCTGTAACCTTGTCCACCAAAAAGGATAAGGGGGGTGGGTGCATAGCAACAACTATTAGTCTCCCTCCAAGTAGCACACTATCCTAACTTGGAAATATATTGCTATTCTTTGAACTTAACTTATCCTAAATTGCAGAGTTCGATACTCAGCACCATAGGGCTACCTTCACGGGTGGTGCGATGGTAGAGTTGCTGCCGAACAGCGCCAGAGACCCGGGTTTGATCCTGACCATGGGTGCTGTCTGTACGGAGTTTGTACGTTCTCCCTGTGACCGCGTGGGTTTTCCCTGAGTGCTCCAGTTTCCGCCCACACTCAGAAGCCTTACAGGTTTGTAGGTTAATTGGCTTCTGTGAATTGTAAATTGTCCCTAATGTGTAGGATAGTGCTAGAGTACGGGGTGATTGGTTGCCGTGGACTCTGTGGGCTGAAGAGCCTGTTTCCACGTTACATCTCTAAAGTCTAAAGTCTACAGCGGTTCAAGGAGGGGGCTCACCACCACTTTCTCAATTAGGGAGGGGCAGTGAATGATGGCTTGCTGATACCTGACACATCTGATACCGGATTGTCCTATGTTGAAAGAGTGGAGCGACTGGGCTTGTAGACACTGGAATTTAGAAGGATGAGAGGGGTTCTTAATGAAACATATAAGATTATTAAGGGATTGGACACGCTAGAGGCAGGAAACATGTTCCCAATGTTGGGGGAGTCCAGAACCAAGGGCCACAGTTTAAGAATAAGAGGTAGGCCATTTAGAACGGAGATGAGGAAAGACATTTTCACTCAGAGAGTTGTAAATCTGTGGAATTCTCTGTCTCAGAAGGCAGAGGAGGCCAATTCTCTGGATGCTTTCAAGAGAGAGTTAAATAGAGCACTTAATGATAGCGGAGTCATGGGGTATGGGGAGAAGGCAGGAACGGGGCTCTGATTGTGGATGATCAGCCATGATCACAATGAATGGCGATGCTGGCTCGAAGGCCCAAATGGCCTACTCCTGCACCTATTGCCTATTGATACCAAAAATGAATAAAAGAAAGATGTTGCTTCACTCATTTGTTGCCTTATATTTCTACCCGCTCTTTTCACGGCTTCAGGTCATTCAGCCTCAGCACGACCGTGAAGTAGTAACCGGGCTTTAGGCAGCAAATCCAAGGGCTTGCCTCCAAACCACCCAGATGGTCGTAAAGCTGGCTGGCAGCTGTCTGCTGTCAAAGGTCTCTGAGTTAAAAGTCTGATCAGTGACAAGTTTAGAAAACATGGAAAAATGAAAATATTTTTAAATTGCTAAAAAATAAATAAAAAGCATGTTAAAATCACAAAAAAACTCTTGCCGGTAGAGTTGTTGCCTTTAGATTTTTTTTAGATTTAGAGATGCAGCGCAGAAACAGGCCCTTCGGCCCACCGGGTCCGCGCCGCCCAGCGATCCCCGCACACGAACACTATCCCACACCGACTAGGGACAATTTTTACATTTGCCCAGCCAATTAACCTACATACCTGTACGTCTTTGGAGTGTGGGAGGAAAACGAAGATCTCGGAGAAAACCCACGCAGGTCACGGGGAGAACGTACAAACTCCGTACAGGCGGCGCCCGTAGTCAGGATCGAACCTGAGTCTCCGGCGCTGCATTCGATGTAAGGCAGCAACTCTACCACTGTGCCACCGCGCCGCCCAATAGTACCAGAGACATCAATTCAATCCTGACTACGGGTACTGTCTGTACGGAGTTTGCACGTTCTCCCTGATTTCTCCAGGCGTCCAGTTTCCTCCCACATTCCAAAGATGTGCAGGTTTGTAGGTTAATTGGCTTCTGTAAATTGTCCCTAGTGTGTAGCATAGAACGAGTGTACGGGTGATCAGCACAGTCTGGGTGGGCTGAAGGGCCTACTTCCACACTGTAATCCTGAAACTAAAACTAAAAACTTAACTCTCCAATTAAAATCAGAACCTCATTCAAATGAACGGTTGTGTGTAAATGGTCTGCTGTGTTCCCAACATTTGAACTGTGACTGCAATTTACATCTCATCATGCGAGGTTGGGGAAGGTGCTACACAAATGCAAATATTTCACAGGTGAGATTGTACTACTCATGTGGGCGCCACAGTGGCGCGTAGGGCGACACGGTGGTACCGGGATTTACCGGGTGGCAAAGGCAGCCAGCATCATCAGAGACCCACACCACCCTGGCCACAAACTCATTTTACCCCTGCCATCGGGAAGAAGGTACAGGAGCCTGAAAACTGTAACATTGGGTTGTTTAAATTAATACTGACTAGCTAATTAATTTATTGCATCGTAAGGGAGGCGCATTCCCAATCTCGTTGTACCCCTGTACAATGACAATAAAGATATATTGTATTGTTGTATTGTAGAAAATAGAACAGTTCAGCAGAGAAACAGGGCCATCAGCTCACAATGTCTTTGTCAAACATGACACCAAGTTAATCTCTTATGCCTGCACATGATCCAAATCCATTTTCATTCCCTGCACAAACATGTGCCTATCTAAAAGCTTGTTAAATGCCACTGTTGTACCTGCCTCCACCACCTCCCCAGTCAGCGCGATCCAGGCACCCAACATTCAATGTGTCCCTCACCTCCTATAAGCTTTCTCCTGCTGATCTTAAGACTATGCTCTACAATCTTTGACATTTCCACCCTGGGGGAACTAGGTTCAGACTGTCTACCGATCTTTTGTAGTCCCCACATTTAAAATAAACACATTTAAAATTGGCTGCATGGTGACGCAGCTCTGGAGTTGATGCCTTACAGTACCAGTGACGTGGATTCAAGCCCGACTACAGATGCTGTCTGTACGGAGTTTGTATGTTCTCCCCGTGACCGTATGGGTTTTACCTGGGTGCTCTGGTTTCCTCCCACACGCCAAAGACGTACAGGTTTGTTGGGTAATTGGCGTCGTTAAAATTGTAAATTGTCCCTTGTGTGTAGACTATAGACAATAGGTGCAGGAGGATGCCATTCGGCCCTTCGAGCCAGCACCACCATTCAATGTGATCATGGCTGATCATTCTCAATCAGTACCCCGTTCCTGCCTTCTCCCCATACCCCCTGACTCCGCTATCCTTAAAAGCTCTATCTAGCTCTCTCTTGAATGCATTCAGAGAATTGGCCTCCACTGCCTTCTGAGGCAGAGAATTCCACAGATTTACAACCTCTGAGTGAAAAAGTTTTTCCTCATCTCCGTTCTAAATGGCCTCCCCCTTATTCTTAAACTGTGGCCCCTGGTTCTGGACTCCCCCAACATTGGGAACATGTTTCCTGCCTCTAACGTATCCAACCCCGTAATAATCTTATACGTTTCGATAAGATCTCCTCTCATCCTTCTAAATTCCAGTGTATACAAGCCTAGTCGTTCCAGTCGTTCAACATATGACAGTCCCGCCATTCCGGGAATTAACCTACTAAACCTACGCTGCATGCCCTCAATAGCAAGAATATCCTTCCTCAAATTTGAAGACCAAAACTGCACACAGTACTCCAGGTGCGGTCTCACTAGGGCCCTGTTTGCACTCAATTTGAAAATCAGTCACAAAGTTTTTAGGGCATACCCAGGGTATGGGGAAATCGAGAACCAGAGGACATCGGCTTAAGGTGAGAGGGAAAAGATTCAATAGGAACCTGAGGGGCAACTTTTTTCACTCAGAGGGTGGTGAAGTTTTTTCACACGAATAATGTTGCTGATCCAACTATCCCAATGATGGCCTTCGAAGAGCTGCCATTGCTGTTCTGAATCTTTGGAGAGTCCAAAAATACCAACAAGTTCCTTGTAGGAATGTGAGTGCACAATTCTGAAATCTACAGTCATTAATTATTATCTGAAGTTAAACAAGTTGTTTAACATAGTAACAAGTTTCAGGCTTTCACACTTTGGATGAATAATGTTGCTGATCCAACTATCCCCAATGATGGCCTTCGCAGAGCTGCCATTGCTGTTCTGAATCTTTGGGGAGTCCGGTATTAACTTAAAGACAATAGACAATAGGTGCAGGAGGAGGCCATTCGGCCTTTTGAGCCAGCACCGCCATTCAATGTGATCATGGCTGATCATCCACAATCAGTACCCCGTTCCTGCCTTCTCCCCATACCCCCTGACTCCACTGACTCCGCTGACTCCGCTATCATTAAGAGCTCTATCTAACTCTCTCTTGAAAGCATACAGAGAATTGGCCTCCACAGCCTTCTGAGGCAGAAAATCCCACAGATTTACAACCTCTGCGTGAAAAAGTTTTTCCTCATCTCCGTTCTAAATGGCCTACCTGTAGCGACCATAGAGAATGGTCCAGGTCGTCGAACCCTCGGATTGGCCAGCGAGGTCACGTGGGAACGCGACCATGGGGATTGGTCCAGGAAACGACATCGCTGATTGGCCAGCGATGTCAGGTGCGCGTTTGGCGCCCGTTTTAGCCAGTTCGGCGAAGTCTTCAAGGAAGACAGTAAGTTTATATTGGTTGTCCTGTAACTTGTTGTTTTGACTCTGTATTCGTGTATTGCGGCTGCAATAAACTTCGTCTACAACTAGCAAGTTTCGGACTCGCCATATTGGTGACCCCGAACGTGATCTGGACGATCACCAACTGAGCAGGAACCCGACGCCTCGTTGACGATGACCGAGCAGGGCACACCGGAGTCAAGCGCGGCAGGCGTTCATCTTCCGTTATTTTGGACGTACACACCGCAAGCTTGGTTTATCCACGCCGAGGCTCAATTCCACATAAAGAAGGTGTCGGACGATGCCACGAAGTACTTCTACCTCGTCAGCGCTCTATCGCCGGACACAACCAAGCGCATGATGCGGTTTATCATAACTTCACCTGCGGAAGACAAATATGAAACCATGAAGAAGGCATTACTGCGAACCTTCGGGTTAAATAAGCATGGTGGTGCGGCAAAACTTCTGCACCTACCGGAGCTTGGAGACCAACTGCCTTCCGTCCGCATGGCCGAAATGATGGTGCTAGCCGGTGAGCACACGGATTGCCCGATGTTTGAACAGGCATTCCGCGAGAAACTTCCCGAGGATGTCCGACTGCTGCTTACGGATTGTTCTTTTAAGGACCCCGAAGCATATGCAGCGAAAGCGGACGCGCTCATAGCGGGAAAAAACAAGGCAGGGGATTCCATCAACAAAGTCTCGACATCGGTGACCAGGCCACAGCGACGGCAAGATGGCGCCACGTCTCCCGCCAATTCTCCGAAAGCCCGCCAAAAAGATCCGCACAAGCGCGGCTGGTGCTATTATCACCTACGATGGGGTAACGAATCCCGCAACTGTCGTTTGCCTTGTACCTTCGCGGGAAATGCCTCGGCCGATCGTACATAGGGGCAGTTACGATTGATCGATTCACGGACACAGAATTTTTGGTAGACACCGGAGCCATCGTCAGCATAGTGCCGCCGACTGACCTCGAAACCAGATCGGGTAAGACAGGTCCCACCCTCATCGCGGTTAATGGCAGCCCAATTCGCACTTTCGGCACACGGAAGATGTCCCTTGCGTTAGGCCTCCGCACGTACGAATGGCCATTCATCATAGCCGACGTCAAACAAGCGATCCTGGGCGCAGATTTTCTCTGGGCTTTTTCACTGGTTCCTGATGTCCGCGGTAACGACCTCCGACCCGCTGCTGAAGACGAGCACGTCGCTCCGGCAATCGCCTCCTCGCCCAGCCCTACTGTCCAGGCCGTCGTCGCGGCCCCCGACTCGTATGCTGCGATTCTGGCAGAGTTCCCAGAGCTGCTCGTCCAACGTTTTGACGCACCTTCAGCTAAGCACGGTGTGGTCCATCACATCCGCACCGAAGGCCCTCCCGTTTTCGCTCGGGCCAGGAGACTACCGCCAGACAAACTGGTGGTGGCACGGGCGGAGTTCAGGAAGATGGAGGAAATGGGAATTGTTCGTCAGTCTGACAGCCCGTGGGCCTCGCCGTTACACATGGTCTCCAAGGCATCTGGGGGGTGGAGGCCATGTGGCGATTATCGGCGTCTCAATGCTGTCACCACGGCTGATCGCTACCCCATACCGCACCTACAGGACTTTTCATCTGGACTGGAAGGAGCGGTAGTGTTTTCCAAAATCGATTTGGTGCGAGGATACCATCAGATTCCGGTGCGACCGGAGGACATACAAAAAACTGCAACTATTACTCCGTTCAGGTTGTTTGAATGGTTGCGTATGCCTTTCGGTTTAAAGAACGCGGCACAGGCTTTCCAGCGACTGATGGACCGCGTGGGCAGGGGTTTACCCTTTGTGTTTATTTATTTAGACGACATCCTGGTAGCCAGCCCCTCAGTGCAAGAACACTAGGCCCATTTGCGGACCGTGTTCCAACGGCTCCAAGACCACGGGCTCATTATTCAACCCTCCAAATGTCAATTCGGCCTGCCTGCCCTCGATTTTCTAGGGCACAGAATTACCCCTGCCGGCGCTGCCCCTTTGCCAGAGAAGGTGGAGGCTATCCGGGCTTTCCCCAGGCCCACCACAGTAAAAGGGCTGCAGGAGTTCGTAGGCATGGTTAATTTCTACCATAGATTCGTTCCGGCAGCGGCGCGAGTCCTGCGCCCGCTTTTCCAATGCCTTGCAGGTAATCCGGTAGAGTTGTTGTGGTCCCCGACCGCAGAGTCGGCTTTTACGGCAGCTAAGGCAGCCTTGGCAGACGCCACCATGTTGGTCCATCCGAGCCCCTCCGCCCCCACGGCCCTGACGGTTGACGCCTCTGACGTGGCGGTGGGTGGAGTTCTGGAGCAGCAGGTTGGTGGCCGTTGGCAGCCTTTAGCGTTTTTCAGCCGGCAACTAAATTCGGCCGAGCTGAAATATAGCGCATTTGACTGAGAGCTTCTAGCTTTCCATTTAGCTGTCCGTCATTTCAGGTATTTCCTCGAGGGCCGCCCATTTGTGGCATTTACGGACCACAAGCCATTAACATTTGCTTTTTTGAAATTGTCTGACCCATGGTCGGCCCGCCAGCAGCGGCACCTGACTGCTATCTCAGAATTTACCACAGATGTCCGTCATATCGCGGGTAAGCTGAATGCCGTTGCTGACGCCCTGTCTAGACCTGCTTTTCCCCCTATTTCGGCGGTGGACTGCGAAGTGGATCCCCAGGAGCTTGCGGAGGCACAGCTCCTGGCGGATACCGTTTCGACGTACCAGTCCACCACTTCGGGATTGAAGTTGGCCCAGGTAGCTTGTGGGTCGGAGGGCACGAAAGTCTGGTGCGATGTTTCTCTTCCTCGCCCCAGGCCGGTAGTACCGCCCTCCCTTCAGCGCCGGGTTTTCGATGCCATTCATGGGCTGGCGCACCCGTCCATCCGCTCCACCTCTGCCTTGGTGGCAGCGAGGTTTGTCTGGCATGGCATGCGGAAACAGGTAGCGGGGTGGGCACGTTCCTGCGTGCCCTGTCAGACCGCTAAGGTCCAGCGCCACGTCCAGCCCCCCGTACAGGATTTCGAAGTCCCGGCTTTTCGTTTTTTCCACATCCACGTGGATTTGGTCGGGCCTTTGCCTTCCTCCCGGGGCTACACCCACCTCCTCACGGTGGTGGATCGGTTCACCCGGTGGCCAGAGGCTTTCCCATTGTTTGACATCTCGTCAGCGTCTTGTGCTAGGACTTTGGCCCTTCATTGGGTAGCTCGTTTCGGGGTCCCGGCAGTTATTACAACTGACAGAGGACCACAGTTCACTTCGTCCCTCTGGGCCGCGCTGGCGGAACTGTACGGGTCCAAATTACAACCCACAACCCCCAGGCAAATGGTCTCGTAGAGAGGTTCCACCGCCAACTTAAGGCGTCCCTCTGTGCAAGGCTTGAAGGCCCGGACTGGGTAGACCAACTCCCTTGGGTTCTTTTGGGCATCCGGACGGCTCCTAAGCCAGATCTCGGTGCGTCGTCCGCAGAGCTGGTATATGGCTCGACCCTTCGAGTACCTGGAGATCTGTTTCCGGACACTTCAGCACTGCTCCCTACAGTCCCAGCAGCGTTAGCAGCTCTCCGGGAACGGGTGGGCTCCCTGGCTCCAGTGCCGACTTCACGTCATGGGTGTCCCATGGTACATGAACCGTCTTCCCTGAAGGACTGTGAGTTTGTTTTTTTGCGTAAAGATGCCCATCGCGCCCCGTTGCAGAGGGTCTATCAAGGGCCGTTTCGGGTTTTACGTAAGGGAACGGCTACTTTCACCTTAGACATGGGCGGCAAGAGTGAACTCGTCTCGGTGTCCCGGCTCAAACCTGCCCATTTGGACCCGGATCAACCAGTCCTGGTCGGTCAAACCCCTAGAAGAGGCCGACCTCCGTTAGTTCCGCCCAGTCCACAAACCCCCATTCCGACAGTTCCTCCGGGACCCCCAGTTTCGGCAGTTCCCCTAGGACCCCCCGTTTCGGCAGTTCCTCCAGGACCCCCCGTTCCGGTAGTTCCTCCAGAACCTCCCGTTCCGGCTGTTCCACCAAGTCCGGAACCTCCGGCTCCTGTGGTTCAGGCTGTCCCTCTCCGTACTCGTTATGGTCGCGAAATCCGGCTCCCTGCTAGGTTCCGCACCTCGGGTTCTGGGGGGGGTCATGTAGCGACCATAGAGAATGGTCCAGGTCGTCGAACCCTCGGATTGGCCAGCGAGGTCACGTGGGAACGCGACCATGGGGATTGGTCCAGGAAACGACATCGCTGATTGGCCAGCGATGTCAGGTGCGCGTTTGGCGCCCGTTTTAGCCAGTTCGGCGAAGTCTTCAAGGAAGACAGTAAGTTTATATTGGTTGTCCTGTAACTTGTTGTTTTGACTCTGTATTCGTGTATTGCGGCTGCAATAAACTTCGTCTACAACTAGCAAGTTTCGGACTCGCCATATACCCCTTATTCTTAAACTGTGGCCCCTGGTTCTGGACTCCCCCAACATTGGGAACATGTTTCCTACCTCTAGCGTGTCCAATCCCTTAATAATCTTATATGTTTTGGGTATAGGGAAAGCGGTGAAAGAGGAGGTAGTTGAGGCAGGTAAATAACAACATTTAAAAGACACGGGTAGATATACGGATAGGAAAGGTTTAAAGGGGAAAGGGCTAGCTTAGATAGGGCATCTTGGCCAGCATGGACAGGTTGGGCTGAAGGGCCTATTTCCGTGCTATATGATCCTATTGCATGCTTGTCAAATGTTTTTCCTAGTTTGACCTGATGGGCAATATATAAACAAAATACCAACAAGTTTCTTGTAGGATTGTGAGTGCACAATTCTGAAATCTACAGTCATTAATTATTATCTGAAGTTAAACAAGTTGTTTAACATAGTAACAGGTTTCAGGCTTTCACACTTTGGACGAATAATGTTGCTGATCCAACTATCCCCAATGATGGCCTTCGCAGGGCTGCCATTGCTGTACTGAATCTTTGGGGAGTCTGGTATTTACTTAAAGACAATAGGTGTAGGAGTAGGCCATTCGGCCTTTTGAGCCAGCTCAGCCATTCAATGTGATCATGGCTGATCATCCACAATCAGTACCCCGATCCTGCCCTCTCCCCATACCCCCTGACTCCGCTATCATTAAGAGCTCTATCTAACTCTCTCTTGAAAGCATCCAGAGCATTGGCCTCCACTGCCTTCTGAGGCAGTGAATTCCACAGATTCACAACCTCTGAGTGAAAAAGTTTTTCCTCATCTCCGTTCTAAATGGCCTACCACTTATTCTTAAACTGTGGCCCCTGGTTCTGGACTCCCCCAACATTGGGAACATGTTCCCTACCTCTAGCGTGTCCAATCCCTTAATAATCTTATATGTTTCAATAAAATCCCTTCTCATCCGTCTAAATTTCAGTGTACGCAAGCCTAGTCGCTCCAGTCTTTCAACATACGACAATCCCGCCATTCCAGGAATTAACCTAGTGAACCTACGTTACACTCACTCAATAGCAAGAATGTCCTTCCTCAAATTTGGAGACCATAACTGCACACAGTACTCCAGGTGCGGTCTCACTAGGGCCCTGTACACCTGCAGAAGGACCTCTTTGCTCCTGTACTCAACTCCTCTTGTCATGAAGGCCAACATGCCATTAGCTTTCTTCACTGCCGGCTGTACCTGCATGCTTACTTTCAGTGACTGATGAACAAGGACACCCAGATCTCTTTATACTTCCCCTTTTCCTAACTTGACACCATTCAGATAATAATCTGCCTTCCTGTTCTTACCACCAAAAGTGGAATTACTAGCAAAAGATCCATATAGGGAAATTTTGCATGGTGTTTAGCAATTGTTTTGCACTTTATATTCTGTCCTAAATATATTATTGATGATCACGCTTCTATAGTTCTTAATAATTAATGCTTGAATTCAGGGTCTCGAGAGGATATTTCTGTATTTTGTGGTCAGAATTTCATTACAGCTAATGGTGACTGGAATTTTGCCGAGCCAGGCATCATAATATAGCATTTCTAACAACTGTTCAGTTCTGTAGAATTTACGAACTGCAGATGCTGGTTTATGTCAAAGAAAGACACAGTGCGGGAGTAACTCAGTGGATCATAGAAACATAGAAACATAGAAAATAGGTGCAGGAGTAGGCCATTCGGCCCTTTGAGCCTGCACCGGCATTCAATATGATCATGGCTGCTCATCCAGCTCAGTAGCCTGTACCTGCCTTCTCTCCATACCCCCTGATCCCTTTAGCAAAAAGGGCCACATCTAACTCCCTCTTAAATATAGCCAATGAGGCAGAGAATTCCACAGACTCACCACTCTCTGTGTGAAGAAATGTTTTCTCATCTCGGTCCTAAAAGACTTCCCCCTTATCCTTAAGCTGTGACCCCTGGTTCTGGACTCCCCCAACATCGGGAACAATCTTCCCGCATCAATCAGCATCTCGGGAGAAAAAGGATGGGTGATGTTTTGGGTCAGGACCCTTCGGACCTCCAGCTCCAGTTCATTCCCTGCCTGAGGTCAGGCCCTGATTGGTCTTTCCTTGGCTCCAGCTCTTCACCTCCCACCTCCTCCATATTTTTAGGCTGAACACGGGTCCAGACCCGAAACGTCACTCATCCTTTTTCTTCAGAGATGCTGTCTGACCAGATGAGTTGCTCCTACACTTTGTGTCGAATTGTTTAGTTCTGTCTTGTTTCCAGGCACTGACTGCAAGGGGCGTAGAAAGGATGAACTAGCTATCATGCTCAGGTATCTCTTGGTTTTCATTTTGTTGCACTTTTTGTCTGTAGAAATAATTTCTTGCTCTTCCATGGCAGGTAATACCCACTCTTTTAGGTGCTTTCATTTGAGAATTGTTTTTGGCTCTGTCCTGGGGGTGGAGTTGGATTCACTGGAGATGATCTTGGAGGGGAGGGGGCCCCTCAAACTGCGGAACATCTTGGAAAGTACAGCTCACCCCCTCCATGACACACTGGGTCAACCTGAGGAGCAACTTCAGCAACAGACTGGTCCCACCAAGATGCAGCACAGAACGCCACAGGAGATCCTTCTTCCTTGTGGCTATCAAACTGTACAACTCCTCCCCCTTCTGTCGTGAGGTAGACTGAGACTGACTCCCCTTCCCCTCCCCCTTCCCCAATCTTTGCACATCCCCAATCCTGGACTTTCCACTCACCACTTTAATTTCAAGTATTTTGTTGTGTTTTATAAGTGTTGGCAGACCAATTTCCCTCCTGGGATAAATAAAGTTCTATCGTATTGTTTCGTTCACTTTTAAATTGGTTAAGCCGTTGACAAAGTTGCACAAAGGTTCATTTGCCAACTGTACTGTGGATTGAAGGGGCTCTTTTTAGATTAGAATATCGCATAAGGATATACCACAACCAATAGCTATTTATCCAAGCCAAATAATCATTAATTTTTCGTAAAATCTTTTAAAGTTTCAGTATTTTAATATGTGATGGTATTCTGTTCATTCAGAGATATTAACCAGCCGCAAAAACAGTTTGGCGACATGATGGCGCAGCGGTAGAGTTGCTACCTTACAGCGCCGGAGACCCAGGTTTGATCCTGACTCCAAAGACATACAGGTTTGTAGGTTAATTAGTTTAGTCCAATTGTAAATTGTCCCTAGTGTGTGTAAGATACTGTTAGTGTGCGGGGATCGCTGGTCGGCATGGACCCGGTGGGCCGAAAGGCCTGTTTCCGCACTGTATCTCTAAACTAAACTAAACTAAACTTTAAAAGATTTTCTGTTGAATGGATGGAGGCTAGTTGAGAAAAGATGGAAAATCTTTGTTATTACAAGGGTGAGGAATAGAGGCGAGGTAAGGAATTAGGACAAATTGGATATCTGTACAAAGTGCCTGCTTCTTTACAAGAAAGATTTGCAGCTTTCCTCCTAAAAGAAACAGTATTTTTTTGTGTTGAAGCAGGCACCTCAAACATCTATTTTATTTAATTAATCCTAATTCCCGACCCACCACTATTCATCCCCTTCTAACAATAAAAATTCCCTTCAAACAAAAATTCCCTTCTGATAATTACAGTAGAGTACAGATTGCAATGTTTGCAAGTTGCCAAGATTGGTAGAGTATAGATTGCAATGTTGCCAAGATTGGTTAATTTTTTTTCCTCAGTTATTGCCCCACAGTTTAGATTTTTAGATTTTTTTTAGATTTTAGAGATACAGCGCGGAAACAGGCCCTTCGGCCCACCGAGTCCGCGCTGCCCAGCGTTCCCCGCACATTAACACTATCCTACACACACACTAGGGACAATTTTTACATTTACCCAGTCAATTAACCTACATACCTGTACGTGGAGTTTAGTTTTAAGCACACAGACAAATTGGTTGATCTGGATTAAATTGCTGTGCATTTAGGAATTCGCAGGTGGTTTTAATCACCTCTAAATTCATCATTTATTTTTTAACACTTAAGGCTATGACATCGATTAACTTACAGTTTGCATCAGCAATTAAAATTGTTTGAGCTTAATGATAATTCAGAATTCTCTAAATTGCTCCCCTTTTAACAATCTTCCATCTTCTTTCAACAAACTGCTATCCATTTGGACTACAAGGGCATGTGTTATTAACTTAGTAAATTCTGGATTCAATTGCTGACTTCTGAGAAGGGTATTGGGTTGGCATACAGCAATTAACCTTGTCATCTGTTGGTTAGGAAGGGCGCAATTGGCCTGATGTTCTTGATTGTTACTCAATGACCTGAGTTAGAAATGTGCCTGTGTGGACATTGAATCAGGATACAATTACCCTTGGTCATTTAACCCTGGAAGTCACTCATGGCTTGTAACCGAATATTATAATAATAATATATTCCTTTATTCGTCCCACACCAGGGAAATTTACAGTGTTGCAGCAGCAAAGTGGATAGCAAGAGAGCAAGAGATCATTCATTATAAATAAAAGATACATAAATTGTCATCAGTTTTCTGTGTGTTATCATATCATATCATATATATACAGCCGGAAACAGGCCTTTTCGGCCCTCCAAGTCCGTGCCGCCCAGTGATCCCCGTACATTAACACTATCCTACACCCACTAGGGACAATTTTTACATTTACATTTACCCAGCCAATTAACCTACATACCTGTACGTCTTAGCTTTTATTGTTGACTCGTCTGCTGGGAGCAGTGCTGGTTGTGCAGTCTCAGCAGCGGGAAGGAAGGACCTCCTATATCTCTCCTTCACGCACTTGGGGTGAAGGAGTCTGTCGCTGAAGGAGCTACTCAGTGCAGTGACAGTGTCCTGCATGGGGTGGGAGTCGTTGTCCAGCAGCGATGTTAGCTTTGCCATCATCCTCCTCTCTCCCACCATCTGTACTGAGTCGAGGGGGCAACCCAGGACAGAGCTGGCCTTCCTGACCAACTTGTCGAGTCTCTTCCCTTCCGCCGCTGAGATGCTGACGTTGTGTAGAGGTTGTGGCAGGTATCAGGTATTCTTGGAGGCATGTTGTTGTGGTCAGCATATTTGAAGGGAAAGAGGTAAAATTGGCAGGAAACAAAAAGTCCTGCATTTATTGATAATTACTTTTCTACTTGGAAAAAGTACACAAGGGACTGGAACTAGTTGAATGTTACTCAGCATTTCATTAGTGATTCTAGAGATAATTTTGGTAGAGTGTAGATTGCAATGTTGGCAAGTTGCCAAGGTTGGTTGGTTTTTTTCCCCTCAGTTATTGCCCTACAGTTTAGTTTTAAGCACAGCAACAAATTGGTTGATGTGTATTAAATTACTGTGCATTTAGGAATTCTCAAGTGGTTTTAATCACCTCTAAATTCATCATTTATTTTTTTAACTTACAATTTGCATTAGCAATTAAAATTGTTTGAGCTCAATGATTTTTAAGAATTCTCTCAATTGCCTAGGCTGTCCCAACTTTTTGAACGTTTTAATAGTTTTTAGGGATGGACAGAGAATGTGTCAAAAGAGAAGAGAGATCTGGTTTTGATCCTGACTATGGACGCTGTCTGCAAGTAGCATGGGAATTCTCCGGGTGCTCCGGTTTCCTCCCACACTTCAAAGACGTACAGGTTTGTAGGTTAATTTGCTTCCGTAAGTTGTAAAAAACAAATGTCTCTAGTGTGTGTTGGTTAGTATACAGGGTCATTGCTAGTCGGTGCGGTCTCACAGGGCCGAGGGGCCTGTTTCCATTCCGTATCTCTAAAGTCCAAAGTATTCTAACAGTAATGCCAACGCATTTTAAAAATACAAACCTTCAAACCTATTAACATCCAAAAATCTTGGTTTCCAAGATGCTTTAAGAGCTTTTCATTCATTTATCTCTTGGGTTTCTGTTCCCTTACCTGATGTTAAAATCATTATATCTTTGAGGCAGAATTAATGAAATATACAGAGGCGAGTCAGATTGAGTGGTGGGCTGTTAAGGGAGTCTCTTAGCTTTCTGGGCGGATGAAACATCTTTAGTTACTTCATGTCCTTTGACCAAGACGAAATATCTCTCTTTCTCCTTCACACTGTATCTTGAATGATTGAATTTAATTTGCTTTGATGAGTTTGTATTGCATATTCATTATCTAAATGCTGCAAGATATTAAGATTGCTCTTATTCCTCCAAGTCTCACTAATGTATTGAAATATTGTGCATTTTTGTCAATTTCTTTTATTGAGCCTCGAGATTATTTTTGTGAGTAATTAATTAAAAAAAATTACTTAATCTTGATAAAAATGTCCATGCCATGCACAGTAAAACTCTGATAATCCAATATATTCTCTCCCACCCCCAAATCTCTACTTTTAGTCTGAAGAAGGGTTGCGACCCGAAATATCACCTGCTCCTTTTTCTCCATTGATGCTGCCTGACCCGCTGAGTTACTACAGCACTTTGTGCTTACCCTTGGGACTTGGGTAGTGCTGGAGTAGCAGAATATTTCGTCAGACTGTTGCATTATATGCCCAGGTTCCCGATCCTTTAGTACGAGCCATACCACACTACCACATCATATTAAGTTTTTAATGACGTATAATTTCAGATCAAACACCCTTGAAAGCATTTAGTCAGCTGTAAGCTGACCATCTGCAGCAAATACAGATCTCTGTTATTTGATAACATGATCCCAAACCTCCAGATTCAGAGACAGTTTCTTCCCAGCTGTTATCGGGCAACTGACTCATCCTACCACAACCAGAGAACAGTGCTGAACTACTATCTCTCGCATTGGTGACCCTAGGTCTATCCTTGATCAGACTTTGCTGGCTTTACCTTGCACTAAATGTTATTCCCTTATCATGGATCTGTACACTGTAAATAGCTTGATTGTATTCATGTATTGTCTTTCTACTGACTTATTAGCACACAACAAAAGCTTTTCACTGCACCTCGGTACAAGTGACAATAAACTAAACTAAACTAACATTTTTGGAAGTCATGCAATGAATGACAGGGCTCTGGTGAGTGTTGTAGAGCAGAGGTATCTAGGAGTACAGGTACATAGTTTCCTGACAGGTAGAAAGGGTTTTCAGTACATTGGACTTCATCAGTCAAGGTGTTGAGCAGAGAAGTTGGGATGTTATATTACAATTGTACAAGATATTGGTGAGGCTGCATTTGTGTATTCTGTTCAGTTTTGGTCACCCTGCCATAGGAGGGATGGTGTTAAGATGGAAAAAGTGCAGAAAAGATTTACAAGGATGTTTTTTTTACATCACAAAATGCTGGAGTAACTCAGCAGGTCAGGCAGCATCTCAGGAGAGAAGGAATTGGTGACGTTTCGGGTCGAGACCCTTCTTCAAACTGATTTCAGGGGGGCGGGACAAAGGAAGGATATAAGTGGAGGCAGGAAGATAGAGGGAGAACTGGGAAGGGGAGGGGAAGAGAGGGGCAGAGGAACTATTTAAAGTTGGAGAAGTCAATGTTCATACCGCTGGGCTGCAAGCTGCCCAAGCCAAATATGAGGTGCTGTTCCTCCAATTTCCGGTGGGCCTCTCTATGGCACTGGAGGAGGCCCATGACAGAAAGGTCAGACTGGGAGTGGGAGGGGGAGTTGAAGTGCTCAGCCACTGGGAGATCAGGTTGGTTAAGGCGGACTGAGGAAAGGTGTTGAGCGAAACGATCGCCGAGCCTGCGTTTGGTTTCGCCGATGTAAAGAAGTTGACATCTAGAGCAGTGGATACAATAGATGAGGTTGGAGGAGGTGCAGGTGAACCTCTGTCTCACTTGGAAAGACTGTTTGGGTCCTTGGATGGAGTTGAGGGGGGAGGTAAAGGGACAGGTGTTGCATCTCCTGCGGTTGCAGGGGAAAATGCCCGGGGATGGGGTGGTTTGGGTAGGAAGGGACGAGTGGACCAGGGAGTTACGGAGGGAACAGTCTCTGTGGAACGCAGAAAGGGGAGGGAATGGGAAGATATGGCCAGTCGTGGGGTCCCGTTGTGGGTGACGGAAATGTTGGATGTTTCCATGACTTGAGAGCCTGAACTGTAGGGAGAGTTTGGGCAGGCTAGGACTTTATTCTTTGAAGCACAGAAGACTGAGGATGTGACCTTGTGGAGGTGTATAAAATCATGAGGGAAATAGATAGAGTGAATGCATAGTCTTTTACCCAGAGAAGGGGAATCTGGAAGCAGAGGACATAGATTTAAGGTGAGAGGGGAAAGATTTAACGAGAACCTGAGGGACAACTTTTCCATGGAGGTAATTTGGGCAGGTACAAAAACAATATTGAAAAGACATTTGGACAGGTACATAGATAGTTTTAGATGGATATAGGCCATAAGCAAACAGGTGCATCTTGCGTAAATGGGGCATCTTGGTCATCCTGGACATGTTGGGCCAAAGGGCCTATGACTGACCATCATATCGCACAACAGCAACTAAATAATCAACGAGTTAATTCTCAGTTGATCTTGAAAGGAATTTTGTTCAGAATATTGAGGCAACCCCATGTTTTCTTGATAGTACCATTGAGTCTTTTACTGCCAGCTGATGGGGCAGATGAAGAATTGCTTTAATTGGGAATAGTGAAATGAACTATCTTTTCCATCCCTCTAAATTTTCATAACCTCATCTGAAAGAGTGGAGTGGCACTTGTAGAGTGGTATTATTTTAGTCACTGCTGAGCATCAATTAACCTTAATAACAAACTGTAGGTTGGTAGTAAAACCATGACCCATGACCTTCAGAATTAAGAGCAACTTCATAATCAAACCAACTCTTATGTAGTCTGAAGAAGGGTTCCGACCAGAAACACCACCCATTCCTTTTCTCCAGAGATGCTGCCTGACCCGCTGAGTTCTTCCAGAATTCTTTGTCTATCTTCGGTATAAACCAGCTTCTGCAGTTCTTTCTTATACATCTGCAGTTCCTTCCTAACCAACTCTTAAAGACTGGAGCGACTAGGCTTGTATACACTGGAATTTCGAAGGATGAGAGGGGATCTTATCGAAACATATAGGATTATTAAGGGGTTGGACACGTTAGAGGCAGGAACCATGTTCCCAATGTTGGGGGAGTCCAGGACAAAGGGCCACAGTTTAAGAATAAGGGGTAGGCCATTTAGAACTGAGATGAGGAAAAACTTTTTCAGTCAGAGAGCTGTGAATCTGTGGAATTCTCTGCCTCAGAAGGCAGTGGAGGCCAATTCTCTGAATGCAATCAAGAGAGAGCTAGATAGAGCTCTTAAGGATAGCGGAGTCAGGGGGTATGGGGAGAAGGCAGGAACGGGGTACTGATTGAGAATGATCAGCCATGATCACATTGAATGGCGGTGCTGGCTCGAAGGGCCGAATGGCCTCCTCCTGCACCTATTGTCTATTGTCTATTGTCTTATGTAATCCTTACAGTGATTTTATCCCTTAGTATTGTGGAGTCTCTTACGTCTGGTCTTTGGTTTTGATTTAGGTTTCATGGAGCTCGAACTGCAGAAATGGTCCTTCAGATGTGCATGTGCTCATTTAATATTTGCAAGATTTAATATTTGAATATTTTAATATTTGAAAAGCTATGCATTTGCAGAGGAAAATAATAAATCTGTATACAATAAATACTAAATATAAATCTGTTCACCCAACAATATGTCAATATTTTAAATCCATTTATCTTCACATAAGGCAACCTGCACTGAGACACGTCACTTTGTGTTGGTTGCTCTTTGTGCAGTTCTTAGTGTACTTGAAATTCAACATTGACACAGTCAACAATGACAGACCAGGACAATAGTTAGTCATAAAATACTGGTAAATATATACTGAATATATCAATGATTTCTTCACTAAACCTGGAAGATCATTTTCTCCACCACTGTTGGATGTATTCAAGAGAGTTAGATATAACTCATAGGGCTAACGGAATCAAGGGTTATGGGGAGAAAGCAGGGGTACTGATTTTGGATGATTAGCCATGATCATATTGAATGGCGGTCCTGGCGCGGAGGGCCAAATGGCCTACTCCTGCACCTATTTTCCTATGTTGGTTACAAGGAAATACGCGGGGCCTAGTTTAGCTTAGTTTATTGTCACGAACACTGAGGTATATAGAAAAGCTTTATGTTGCATGCTATCTAGTCAGTGGAAAGACTATACATGCTTACAATCGAGCCGTCCACAGTGTACAGAAAAAGGGAATAACATTTAGTGCAAGGTAAAGTCCAATTAAAGATAATCCAAGGGTCTCCAATGAAGTCCTAGAGTCTCCTAGAACTCACTTACCTGTATCTGTACACTGTAAATGGCTTGATTGTAATCATGTATTGTCTTTCCGCTAACTGGATAGCACGCAACAAAAGCTTTTTACTGGACCTCGGTACATGTGACAACAAACTTAACTGTAACTGTCAGCAGTGAGCTGCTATTGACCTTTGTGTTAAGCCCTGGTAAGACCACATCTGGAGTATTGTGTACAGTTGTGTACAGTTTTGGTCTCCTAATTTGAAGAAGGACATCCTTGTAATTGAGGCAGTGCAGCGTAGGTTCACGAGATTGATCCCTGGGATGGCGGGACTGACATATGAGGAAAGATTGAAAAGACTGGGCTTGTCAGGGCTTGTCTGGGCTGGGCTTGTCTAAACTGGAGTTTAGAAGGATGAGAGGAGATCTTATAGAAACATATAAAATTATAAAAGGACTGGACAAGCTAGATGCAGGAAAAATGTTCCCAATGTTGGGCGAGTCCAGAACCAGGGGCCGCAGTCTTAGAATAAAGGGGAGGCCATTTAAAACTGAGGTGAGAAAAAACTTTTTCACTTTTTCACCCAGAGAGTTGTGAATTTGTGGAATTCTCTGCCACAGAGAGCAATGGAGGCCAAATCACTGGATGGATTTAAGAGAGAGTTGGATAGAGCTCTAGGGGCTAGTGGAATCAAGGGATATGGGGAGAAGGGTTATTGATTGGGGACGATCAGCCGTGATCACAATGAATGGCGGTGCTGGCTCGAAGGGCCGAATGGCCTCCTCCTGCACCTATTTTCTATGTTTCTATGTTTGAACGTGGATTGTGGAACTGCTGTCAGCAGCTTGCATTTCAACTACTTGATAGCAAGATTGAGCAAGGCAGCAAGCCTTTTCACGCATCCCTTCAACACCTCAAGTTTAGTGATACAGCGTGCGCTGTGAAGCAGTAACTCTACCGCTGTGCCAGCGTGAGGCCCAGATGAATGTGTTGATCAAGTGTTGCCCACAAAACAGCTGGAACAAAAGTGCTGACAGTGGACTAAACCAGGTCGGCTTGCCTGCCAAAACTATTGAATGCCTCTGATATTCAGAAACCTTCAAAAGCTATTAACAATCAGTTAATTAAATATTTATAAAAAAATTAACTATAATACCTGAAACTCATGAAAAACTTTTAATTAGTTGGGCATTTAATTAAACGGTGTAAATTATCTAATTTTGACCTTATTCCTTCATAAACTGTTTTCTCTTTTCAATTGGAGCTTTCACAGAACTGGTTTTCAGCCTATATGTTGTTCAATAATCCACTACTGGGTTCCATGAAAAATCTCCCGAGAGATGCAATATCAGGAAAAGACTGTCGAGAAAGGCTGGAGCAATTAGGCTTGTATACACTGGAATTTAGAAGGATGAGGGGGGATCTTATTGAAACATATATGATAATTAGGGGATTGGACACATTAGAGGCAGGAAACATGTTCCCAATGTTGGGGGAGTCCAGAACAAGGGGCCACAGTTTAAGAATAAGGGGTAGGCCATTTAGAACGGAGATGAGGAAGAACTTTTTCAGTCAGAGAGTGGTGAAGGTGTGGAATTCTCTGCCTCAGAAGGCAGTGGAGGCCAGTTCGTTGGATGCTTTCAAGAGAGAGCTGGATAGAGCTCTTAAGGATAGCGGAGTGAGGGGGTATAGGGAGAAGGCAGGAACGGGGTACTGATTGAGAGTGATCAGCCATGATCGCATTGAATGACGGTGCTGGTTCGACGGGCTGAATGGCCTCCTCTGGCACCTATTGTCTATTGTCTATTGAGAAGCACCTATTTATTTATTATTTTTCTTTTTTCCTTTTTTTCTCTCCCTCCCCAAATTTTGGGTCCATCACGTATTTTCAGAAGCACCACAACATGGCAGTTTTACAGATATTCTGTCTAAAATATTGAATATAAAAAATAGAATATATTTATTGAATATATGGATATGGCAGGTTTAGAGGAATATGGGCCAGGTGGGACATGTTGGCCGGTGTGGGCAAGTTGGGTCGAAGGGCCCATTTCCAAGTTGTGTGACTCTATTTATAATAGGAACAATTGCTGTTGAAAACAGCTGGTGGTTACTTTTTCTTTGTTCCGAAGTTTCATTCATAGAGGCATTTAGATGAAGTGGCAGAGGTAACAAAAGAATTCATTGTGCAGAATAATCCCAAGGATTTTAACAAATAACGTTACATCAGCACAAACTGTAGCACAGTGAAATCTGAGCACAAAAAGCTGTCCACACTGCCAGTGTTCGGTTACTGAGTGACGCAGGTGTATTGCCAAACATCTAGAATGAATAATAAAATGATGCCAGCTCTGTCAGTCATAGTGCTTTCCTTTTACTGGTTAAAGTGTGATCTCTCACATGCTACCTCACGCTGCCTCGGCAAGGCCAGCGGCATAATCGAGGACGAGTCGCACCCTGGCCACTCCCTCTTCGCCCCTCTCCCATCGGGCAAGAGGTACAGAAGTGTGAAAACACACACCACCAGATTCAGGGAAAGTTTCTTCCCAGTTGCTATCAGGCAACTGAATCATCCTACCAAGTCAAGTCAAGTCGTCAAGTTTATTTGTCACATACACATACACAAAGTGCAGTGAAATAAAAGTGGCAATGCCTGCGGATTGTGCACAAAAAATTACAGTTACATATAAATAAAGTTAATAAAGTTACTATAGTGTAGACAAAATTTAGTCTCTGGAGTTATAAAAGTTGACAGTCCTGATGGCCTGTGGGAAGAAACTCCGTCTCATCCTCTCCGTTTTCACAGCGTGACAGCGGAGGCGTTTGCCTGACCGTAGCATCTGGAACAGTCCGTTACTGGGCCAGAGAGCAGTGCTGAACTACTATCTACCTCTTTGGTGACCCTCGGACTATCCTTGTTCGGACTTTCCTGGCTTTACCTTGCACTATTCCCTTATCATGTATCTGTTGGCTGTAAATGGCTCGATTATAATCATGTATTGTTTTTCTGCTGACTGGATAGCGCGCAACAAAAGCTTTTCAATATACCTTGGTACACGTGACAATAAACTAAACTAACTAAGGTATTTATTCACAAAGTGCTGGAGTAACTCAGCAGGTTGGGCAGCATCTCGGCAGAGAAGGAATGGGTGATGTTTCGGGTCGAGACCCTTCTTCAGACTCGAGATGCTGCCCGACCTGCTGAGTTACTCCAGCACTTTGTGAATAAATACCTTCGATTTGTACCAGCATCTGCAGTTATTTTCTTATACTAAGTAAACTAACTAACCTGATCTTCCATTTTATCAGCTTGAAGCCCTTGACAGTCGATAGTGATTTATTACTTTTATTATCAGCTTGGAAGTGGCTATTTCTGTTTAATTTTAATCAGGTATTTGTATCTAAACATAGCTAACTCTTGGAAGCAACTGTGAAGACCAGATGCTGAGAGAAGCATCCTATTCATGATGCCTCGCCAGCTGGAACGTGCAACATGCAGAATAGTCCATGCAGAATCAGACGGCAAAGCAGAAGTCTGTAGTTTTTGTTTGTAATTGCTCGATTCTGTAGATTTGGATGAATATCATTTTGAAATAATCAGATTAGTGCAAAGAAAGATGCTATCCAGAAATATATTGAAGAAGAGTCTTGACCCGAAACGTCACCCATGCCTTCTATCCAGAGATTCTGCCTGTCCTGCTGAATTACTCCAGCATTTTGTTTCTATTGTCGGTATAAACCAGCATTGCAGTGTGTTCCTACACAATATACTGCTGGTATTTTTATAATTCAGCGTATGTGTGAATTCCGTTGTTGATTCATCCAGTATCCTGCATTGCTGAGTGTAAAACTGATTATTCTGCAGAAGTGTGACTCGAAGGGAGTACATTATGCCTTTTTAAAATCTGTAGGTGAAGAGCATGTATCATTTCCCAGGTGAGTAATCAGCATTGGAAAGTTAACTTACTTTACTTGATGGTGATATTTGCCTGACAGACAAGATTAACCAGGTATAGACACAAGGTGCTGGAGTAACTCAGGGGGTCAGGCAGCATCTCTGGAAAAAATGGATGGGTCAGAAAAGACTCCTTTCCCTACTCCGAATTCCTCCTTCTACGCTGCATCTGCGCCCAGGATGAGGTTTTCCATTCCAAGGCATCGGAGATGTCCTCATTCTTTAGGAAACGGGGGTTCCCCGCTTCCATTATAGATGAGGCTCTCACTAGGGTCTCCTCGATATCTCGCAGCTCCGCACTTACTCCCCCCAATCGTAACAAGGACTGAGTCCCCTTGTCCTCCCCTTCCACCCCATCAGCCGTCGAATACAGCATATAATCTGCCAACATTTTTGCCACCTCCAACGGGATCCCACTACTGGCCACATCTTCCCATCTCCATCCCTTTCTGCTTTTCCCTCCGAAACTCCCTGGTCAACTCGTCCCTTCCCACACAATCCACCCCCTCCCCAGGTTCTTTCCCCTGCAACCACAGGAGATGCAACACCTGTCCCTTTACCTCCTCCCTCGACTCCATCCAAGGATCCAAACAGTCTTTCCAGGTGAACCACAGGTTCACTTGCACCTCCTCCAACCTCATCTACTGCATCCGCTGTTCCACGTGCAAAAGGTGGACACAAAAAGCTGGAGTAACTCAGTGGGTCAGGCAGCATCTTGGGAGAGAAGGAATGGGTGAAGTTTCGGGTCAAGACCCTTCTTCAGACGTTCCAGGTGTCAACCTCTCTACATCGGCGAGACCAAGCGCAGACTCGGCGATCGTTTTGTTGAACACCTCCGCTCAGCCCGTCGTAACTTACCTGATCTCCCAGTTGCTCAGCACTTCAACTCCCCCTCCCATTCCCAATCTGACCTTTCTGCCCTGGGCCTCCTTCGTTGTTAGAGTGAGTGAGGCCCAGGGCAAATTAGAGGAACAGCACCTCATATTTTGCTTGTATTTATTCACAAAATGCTGGAGTAACTCAGCAGGTCAGGCAGCATCTCGGGAGAGAAGGAATGGGTGACGTTTCGGGTCGAGACCCTTCTTCAGACTGATGCTTGGGTTGTTTACACCCCAGCGGTATGAACATTGACTTCTCTAACTTGAAATAGCCCTTGCTTTCCCTCTCTATCCCCTCCCCCTTCTCAGTTCGCCCACCAGTCTCACTGTCTCCAACTACATTCTATCTTTGTCTCGCCCCCTCCCCTGACATCAGTCTGAAGAAGGGTGTCGACCCGAAACATCACTTATTCCTTCTCGCCAGAGATGAGATGCCTGACCTGCTGAGTTACTCCAGCATTTTGTATCTACCTTCATGCTGCCTGACCTGCTGAGTTGCTCCAGCACCATGAGTCTATCTTTGATATAAATCGGCATCTACAGTTTCTTGTTTCCTACAGATTAACCAGGAGGTAGCTTGGGGTGAAATTGAATAGGCTGGACTTGTTTTCCCTTGAGTGAGGAGGCAGAGGGGTGACCTGACAGAGGTATGTAGGATTATGAAGGGCAATCCATGTAAGCTTTCCACATTGCAGCCTCAGAGTTTGTTCAAGTTTTGCAGCCAGTCCAATTCTACACTATAATTCTGCTGTTACTATTATTTCAGTCATATGATGCGGCATCAGACCAACCTTTTCATCTGCATACCAATTTTCCACAGAGGTGGGTCTGGAGTTGGATGTAAGCCGGGCCAAGGTCAGGTGAACAGTTTTCCATCCTGTGAACAGGGTGGGTTTTTGCAGAAATCCAGTAGTTTCTCGTGTGGAATTGTTTGCATTTAAATTCCCCAGCTACTATGGGGACTTATTGGCATCTCCAGGTCACTTTTGCCTCCAACTAGTCCAATAACACAACCATTATGTTAGATCTCATTTTTTTATTAGCCTCTGCCTACTCCTTTGTCTGTAAACAAAGTCTGTTAGATAGAGCTCTAGAGGCGAGTGGAAGTTAGATCGAGCTCCAGGGGCTAGTGGAATCAAGGGATATGGGGAGAAGGCAGGCATGGGTTATTGATTGGGGACGATCAGCCATGATCACAATGAATGGCGGTGCTGGCTCGAAGGGCCGAATGGCCTCCTCCTGCACCTATTTTCTATGTTTCTATTAAACCTAACCCTTGTTCAAACAGAAGGTAGACGCAAAATGCTGGAGTAACTCAGTGGGTCAGGTAGCATCTCTGGAGGAAATGGATAGGTAAAGTTTCGGGTTGGGACCCTTCTTCAGGCTGACTTGGGGGGTGGGGGGTGGAACCTGGAAGCAAGAATAGATTAGGACAAATCAGTTGACTAGGAGCTGTGTGATCCCAAGACCAACAATTGGCGTATCAGGGAACCACCTTGCCAGAGGTCATCTGTTGCCAGCCTTGATTTGTACTAGTCTTACTTTCAATTCCCCCCAGCCCCCCCACCTACAATCATTCCGAAGAAGGGTCTCGACCCGAAACATCACCTATTCCTTTTCTTCAGAGATGCCACCTGACCCGCTGAGTTGCTCCAGCATTTTGTGTCTATCTTTGATATAAACCAGCATTTTTTTGTTACCTCCTTCAAATATCTCTGCCACAATATTTTGCTACTCATTCCAATATTTCCTCTTTTGGCTCAGTTTTGTTTATAGTTAGAGCTCAGATGGAAAGTTATAAACAGAATATTATTCAATATAGAACTGAAATAAATTTGTAAGGGACTGCAGTTTTCCTAAATCTTTGGCAAATCCAGAGATGGCATTGCTTCCATTGTGCATTTGCATATTTCTGCTGCGCTCAACACTCCACTCTGATGAAATATCTTGCAGGAAGAAATTGTTCAATGTAATATGATGTAGGATTTTACAAAAGAGAGATCACATTTTTTTAACCTTTGCTAGAATGACTTTATTTGACAACATTGGTTGAAGTGCCAGGTAGATCCTTGAAATAGAATCAGCTGGCAGATAATTGTGGGCGGTGAGCTTTTCTACGATTAAAATAAACTAAATTTTTACAATTTGTGACAAAGCATGCATCATTTTCTGACTGTTTTTCACTGGGCTCCAGCTGACTAGCAAATTACCAATCGCAGGCTCGGTGATCGTTTCGCTCAACACCTTCGCTCAGTCCGCCTTAACCAACCTGATCTCCCGGTGGCTCAGCACTTCAACACCCCCTCCCACTCCCAGTCTGACCTTTCTGTCCTGGGTGCCCTCCATTGTCATAATGAGGCCCAGCGCAAATTGAAGGAACAGCATCCCATATTTCGCTTGGGCAGTTTACACCCCAACAGTAGGAACATTGACTTCTCTAACTTCAGATAGTTCCTCTATCCCTCCCTTTCCCCTCCTCCTTCCCAGTTCTTCCACTAGTCTTCCTGTCTCCTACTGCATCCTATCTTTGTCCAACCCCTCCCCTGATATCAGTCTGAAGAAGGGTCTCAACCCGAAACGTCACCCATTCCTGCTCTCCGGAGATGCTGCCTGACCCGCTGAGTTACTCCAGCATTTTATGTCTAACAGCAAATTATTTAAGCTCTGATCCAAACAGGAACTCCTTGCACTTGATGTCCTAAGGTTATATCTGGAGAGCAACTAAAGATCGTTCTTGTGAGGAGTCTTAGAGTGATACAGTGTGGAAGCAGGCCCTTTGGCCTAACTTGCCCACACCGGCCAGCATGTCCCAGCGACACTAGTCCCAACCTGCCTGCATTTGCCCCATATTCCTCCAAACCTGTGTTATCCATGTTAACTGTTTCTCAAACATTGGAATAGTCCCTGCCTCAACTATCTCCTCTGGCAGCTCATTCCATACACCCACCACCCTTTGTGTGAAAAAAGTTACGCCTCAGATTCCTATTAAATCTTTTCCCCTTCACCTTAAACCTACATCATGTGGTCCTCGAAGAAAGAAAATTCTTACACTGAGGTAGAAATTTATACTTAATATTCTGGTTTTAATTGATTTAAAAGACTTATGGACTTTTAAACAGGCACTCAACAGAAGTATAATAATGCTTAAATAAAAATTGTGTTGCTTTAAATAATAACAGTAACTTTCTTTAAATCTGAGCTAATTTTGCATAGGAACACAATGTACTTTAGTTTTAGGATAAAATATCCACATTTTGTTCTTCTCAGCTTTGGAATATTGCAAAACTCAATATTGACATTCCACTTCTGTTTGTATTTCCATGTTGCAAACTTGTACAGTGAACTATAGTGTACAAGGATTGTGTTGTATATTCTAGTTGGATTTCAAAATAATGTGCTTGTATTGTATGCTTATTAACTAAAGACATCTTACTAGCTTAAACATGCTAATCAGTTGAGGTATAAGCAGAGTTAACTATTTAACCAATTCCACAGTTCGCAATGATGTATCCCTCTTGGGATACGCTTCAAATGTTCTTCCCCATGTTCAAGTAAACTTTACTATATATCCCTCTTGGGATCACACTGTCCCTAGCCAACAATTGGCCTATCAGGGAACCTCCAAGCCTGAGTTCACCTGTTCCTGGCCCTGATTTGTCCGGGTCTTTTCATGCCTCCAGCCTCGCCCACTATCAGACTGAAGAAGGGTCCCCACCCGAAACGTCACCTATCCATTTTCTCGGAGATGCTGACTGACCTGCTGAGTTACTCCAGCATTTTGTGTCTTATCTTCAGAAGCAGAGGAACAATAGACAATAGACAATAGACAATAGGTGCAGGAGTAGGCCATTCAGCCCTTCGAGCCAGCACCGCCATTCAATGTGATCATGGCTGATCATTCTCAATCAGTACCCCGTTCCTGCCTTCTCCCCATACCCCCTGACTCCGCTATCCTTAAGAGCTCTATCTAGCTCTCTCTTGAATGTATTCAGAGAATTGGCCTCCACTGCCCTCTGAGGCAGAGAATTCCACAGATTCACAACTCTCTGACTAAAAAAGTTTTTCCTCATCTCTGTTCTAAATGGCCTACCCCTTATTCTTAAACTGTGGCCCCTGGTTCTGGACTCCCCCAACATTGGGAACATGTTTCCTGCCTCTAACATGTCCAACCCCTTAATAATCTTATACGTTTCGATAAGATCCCCTCTCATCCTTCTAAATTCCAGTGTATAAAAACCTAGTCGCTCCAGTCTTTCAACATATGACAGTCCCGCCATTCCGGGAATTAACCTAGTAAACCTACGCTGCACGCCCTCACATGTTCTTCCCCATGTTCAAACACTTTACCAATCTAACTATCCAAATGATCTCGGGAGGAGCAACAACAAGATGAGGAGATTTAACTTTACTATGAACATCTTTCATCAAGTTATTGCTGTGAAATTGAGCATGGCCATTTCATAATTTCATGCATTCATTAAATAGACCCCAGAAGTGCAATGACCAAGGCAATAACCCCTGGAAAATGTGAATCTTCAGGCCACTTGAAGCGTGGCAGCACTAAGATACTTTGCTGCATGGTTAGTTTGAGATCATGTTCACAGTGAAAATACGTGCACCTTGCATTTACAGTGCCCTCCATAATGTTTGGGACAAAGACCTATCATTTATTTATTTGCCTCTGTACTCCACAATTTGAGATTTGTAATAGAAAAAAATCACATGTGATTAAAGTGCACATTGTCAGATTTTAATAAAGGCCATTTTTATACATTTTGGTTTCACCATGTGGAAATTTCAGCAGTGTTTATACATAGTCCCCCCCCCCCCCCCCCCCCCCCCCATTTCAGGGCACCATAATGTTTGGGACACAGCAATGGCATGTAAATGAAAGTAGTCATGTTTAGTATTTTTTGTTGCATATCCTTTGCATGCAACGACTGCTTGAAGTCTGCGATTCATGGACATCACCAGTTGCTGGGTGTCTTCCCTGGTGATGCTCTGCCAGGCCTGTATGGCAGCCATCTTTAGCTTTGGGGCTAGTCCCCTTCAGTTTTCTCTTCAGCATATAAAAGGCATGCTCAATTGGGTTCAGATTGGGTGATTTACTTGGCCTCTCAAGAATTTACCATTTTTTAACTTTGAAAAACTCCTTTGTTGCTGTAGCAGTATGTTTGGGATCATTGTCTTGCTGTAGAATGAACCACCGGCCAATGAGTTTTGAGGCATTTGTTTGAACTTGAGCAGATAGGATGTGTCTATACACTTCAGAACTCATTATGCTACTACCATCAGCAGTTGTATCATCAATGAAGATAAGTGTGAGCCAGTACCTTCAGCAGCCATACATGCCCAGGCCATAACACCCCCACCACCGTGTTACACAGATGAGGTGGTATGCTTTGTATCTTGGGCAGTTCCTTCTCTCCTCCATACTTTGTTCTTGCCATCACTTTGATATAAGTTAATCTTCATCTCATCTGTCCATAAGACCTTTTTCCAGAACAGTGGTTGCTCTTTTAAGTACTTCTTGGCAAACTGTAACATGGGCATCCTATTTTTGCGGCTAACCAGTGGTTTGCATCTTGCAGAGTAGCCTCTGTATTTCTGTTCATGAAGTCTTCTATGTACAATGGTCATTGACAAATCCATATCTGACACCTGAAGAGTGTTTCTGATCTCTCGGACAGGTGTTTGGGGATTTTTCTTTATTATAGAGAGAATTCTTCCGTCATCAGCTGTGGAGGTCTTCCTTGGCCTGCCAGTCCTTTTGCGATTAATAAGCTCACCAGTGCTCTCTTTCTTCTTAATGATGTTCCAAACAGTTGATGTTGGTAAGTCTAAGGTTTGGCTGATGTCTCTAACATTTGTTTTCTTGTTTCTCCGTCTCATAATGGCTTCTTTGACTTTCATTGGCACAACTGTGGTCCTCATGTTGATAAACAGCAATAAAAGTTTGCAAAGGTGATGGAAAGACTGGAGGAAAGACCAGGTGCTGAGAGCTCTCTTATACCTGCATTAAAGAGGCATTTAAACACACCTTGCACCTCACAACGCCTGTGAAGCCATGTGTCCCAAACATTATGGTGCCCTGAAATGGGGGGACTACGCATAAACACAGCAGTAATTTCTACATGGTGAAACCAAAATGAATAAAAATGGCCTTTATTAAAATCTGACAATGTGCTCTTTAACCACATGTGATTTTTTTCCTATTACAAATTTCAAATTGTGGAGTACACAGGCAAATAAATAAATGATGGGTCTTTGTCCCAAATATTATGGAGGGCACTATATTTGCTTAAAATATTGCTTATAATTTATAACATGGGCAACATGAGCAGTTATTTTGTACACCTAACTGACCTCGGAACGAAGAAGTCACTTGCAGAACGGGATAGAGTGGATGTGGGGAGGATGTTTCCACCTGTGGGAGAGTCTAGGACCAGAGGTCACAGCCTCAGAAGTGAAGGACGTTCCTGTAGGAAGATGAGGAGAATTTCTTTCGTCAGAGGGTGGTGAATCTGTGGAACTCATTGCCAGAGAAGGCTGTGGAGGCCAAGCCAATGGACATTTTTAAGGCTGAGATAGATAGATTCTTGGTTAGTACGGGTGTCAGGGGTTATGGGGAGAAGGCAGAATGGGGTTAGAAGGGAGAGATAGATCAGCCATGATTGAATGGCGGAGTAGACTTGATGGGCCGAATGGCCTAATTCTGCCCCAATCACATAAACATGACCTTTTCAGAAGACAGTTAAGGCTCAACTGAATTTTGGAATAAAGTCACAAATACTCAACTAGGTGAGGGTAACATTTGACTTTAGGGAACCAGATAGATTTTTAACAACAGTGTGTGTCATTACTGCTGGCGATAGACACACAGTACTGGAGTAACTCAGCAGGTGAGGCAGCATCTCTGGAGAAAATTATTGCTGGCATTACTCTTTTAATTCCAAATTTATTTAGTTGTATTTAATTTATCCAGCTGTCATGGGTGGTTTTTGAACACATAATTCTGGATTAATAATCATGTTTTTTTAATGCGTCTAGTAATTTAACTAATATTATTTATACTCTCACTGTACTCACAAAGTAATCATTCTGTGAGTGTTGTAAGTTGTTTCCTTTTGCAATGGATATACCCGAAACGTCACCCATTCCTTCTCTCCAGAGATGCTGCCTGTCCCGCTGAGTTACTCCAGCATTTTGTGTCTATCTTTAGTTCTATCTCGCATTGGCAAATAAGCTTCACTATTCAATTTGTGAATATTGTTTAGAATTTGATACAACTGTTTAGAATTATACATAACCACTTGTTTGATGTTAATCTAATCTTGGATACATGCAAAGTCCTGACATAGAGATCCATCAATTTTTTTTTCCAGAATTGTATGCGGATAAATGACATAGTCATAGAATCTAAGGCATGGAAACAGGCCCTCTAGCCCAACATTCCCACACTGACCAACATGTCCCATCTACACTAGTCCCACCTGCCTGCATTTCGACCATGTCCCTCTAAACCTGTCCTCTCCATGTACCTGTCTAATTGTTTCTTAAATGTTGCGATAGTACCTACCTCAACTACCTCCTCCAGCAGCTCATTCCATACACCTACCACCCATTGCGTGAAAAAACGACTCCAGTTCCTATTAAATCTTTCTCCTCGCACCTCGCATGAATATATTGTACTCCCTAATGAAATATAGAACATAGAAATGTGATTTTGCAGAAATGGTTGAGAATCGCCTGTCAACCCTTATTTGATGAGTGCAAAACCAAGTTATGAAAGTATTCAATCGTGCTTAAATTAAGGACTTTAAGGAAACCATCTTAAAAGGGAAATAAATGAAACAGAACTGGTACACAATTATATGGTAGACACAAAATGCTGGAGTAACTCAGCGGACAGGCAGCATCTCGAGAGAGAGAGAAGTAATGGGTGACGTTTCGGGTTGAGACCCTTCCTCAGACTGATGTCAGGGGAGGGGGTGGGACAAAGATAGGATGTAGTAGGAGACAGGAAGACTAGTTTGAGAACTGGGAAGGGGGAGGGGATAGAGAAGGAAAGCAGGGACTATCTGAAGTTAGAGAAGTCAATGTTCATACCGCTGGGGTGTAAACTACCCAAGCGAAATATAAGATGCTGTTCCTCCAATTTGCACTGGGCCTCACTCTGACAATGGAAGACGCCCAGGACAGAAAGGGCAGATTGGGAATGGGAAAGGGAGTTGAAGTACTGAGACACCAGGAGATCAGGTAGGTTAAGACGGACTGAGCGGAGGTGTTCAGCGAAACGATCGCCGAGCCTGCGCTTGGTCTCGCCGATGTAGAGAAGTTGATCAGGTAGGTTAAGACGGACTGAGGATCAGGTGTTATAAACACAATTATAAGTGTTTAACATGTAAAACTGTTAGTTTGTCTCAGCAATCAAGGTAGTTTGTAGTTTTGACAACACTGTGCGATCACTCATGTTTACATCTGTAGTTCCTTGTGACTAAACCATTGCAAGACAGGGGGCGGAAACAAGCCGGTAATGGCGGCAGTGCTTGCCCAGAAAACCGTCGCCAAAGAAAGTGCCCCATTGACGAGACGGAACTCAAGTTTACAAGTAACTTGAGCAAAACCCAAAGCGCTGGAGTAACTTAGTGATTCTGGCAGCACTGTGGGAGACATGGATGTCCATTTCCTCCACAGATGCTGTGGCGAATGTTTAAGTCATTAACTGGTGCCGAGTCGCAGCTGGACGTCGCTGAGACAGTGATCTTTAGCTCAGCAGTATTGACTCACAGTCTGAACAAGGAGCGAGACAAACCTTTGTCGAGCATTCAGGGAGGGATTTCTGCTGGATTCCAATTAATACTCTCAGCGAGTTATTTTGGACAGGCGGTGATTCCAACTTAAGTAAAATCTGACTTGTGCAAGGATTCACGGAAAATAACCCTACCACGTAAGTTAGGGAGTGCCTGTATTTATTGTCTGGATTACAAAATGTAACTTTGATGTCTGCAAGATTCGCATAAATAAGTCAGGGGCTTTTACCATTCAATTCAATCAGATAATACAGCTGAAAGCATTAATGGCATCCCTGTGTGGTATCTCAGCTGCACGGAGGCAGAGAGGAAAGCTCTTCAGCGGGTAGTCCATAGAGCTCAGAGGACCATCGGAACACAGCTACCAGCCATGGAGGGCATCTACAACACACGATGCCTCAGAAAAGCCACCAGCATCCACAAAGACTCTTCACACCCCTGCAACAGTCTGTTCGAACTTCTACCATCGGGCAGACGATACAAGGCCTTCTACGCCCGCACCTCCAGACTCAGGAACAGCTTCATCCCCAGGGCCATAGCTGCTATGAACTGGTCCTGCTGAGCCAGATGGTCACATCACACAGTGAACCGGCACAGATCTACTTGCACTTTATTCTGTTTTAAAACTCTTCCAATTTGTTTCATTGGGTTGTTTAAATTAATACTGACTAGCTACTTCATTTATTGCATCGTATGGGAGGCGCATTCCCAATCTCGTTGTACCTCTGTACAATGACAATAAAGATATATTGTATTGTATTGTAGACATCTGCCCCCTGGCTGGAAATTCTCCACGTAAAGATGATTCACAGTTTAGATTTTATAACGAAGATACATGTATGAGTTTGCGTACGATCCCCAAACTGGCTGGTTCTTCAATTGCTGCAAAATGTCAGGTGTCCTAACATTTCTAAATATTTGCCAGAGTATATGCCATCATATGGAACCTCCATCTTACATATTTCCTCTTAGCTATGTTGGTCTGAGGCTGTTAGTTAACATCTGTTAGTTAACAAGGATGAGAGGGGATCTTATCGAAACGTATAAGATTATTAAGGGGTTGGACACCTTAGAGGAAGGAAACATGTTCCCAATGTTGGGGGAGTCCAGAACCAGGGGCCACAGTTTAAGAATAAGGGGTAGGCCATTTAGAACGGAGATGAGGAAAAACTTTTTCAGTCAGAGAGTTGTGAATCTGTGGAATTCTCTGCCTCAGAAGGCAGTGGAGGCCAATTCTCTGAATGCTTTCAAGAGAGAGCTAGATCTCTTAAGGATAGCGGAGTCAGGGGGTATGGGGAGAAGACAGGAACGGGGTACTGATTGAGAATGATCAGCCATGAACACATTGAATGGCGGTGCTGGCTCAAAGGGCTGAATGGCCTACTCCTGCACCTATTGTCTATTGTCTATTATGCTGATGCTGGTTTATATCAAAGATAGACACAAAATGCTGGAGTAACTCAGCGGGTCATGCAACATCTCTGGAGACAATGGAGAGGTGACCTTTTGGGTCAGTACTTTTTACATTGGCAATTGCAAATTTAAATTACAACAGATTAACAAACTAAACTGTGCCAGAATATTTCATGGAATTGTCACCATCTCCATGTCAAGCCATATTAAATCTTTCTTGTATTTCAATGAGACCATCTCTTGTACTGTGGAGAGTGTAGGCCTCCTCATTAGACAATCTTGCCATTCCTGGAAAAAATTTAGTGAACCTTGATGGAATTCCTCTATCCTTTCTTAGTTAGGACAATCAAACCTATACACAATATTGCAGATTCAGTCTCACTAAGTGTTTGTCCAATGACAGTAGGACATTTTTACTTTGAACTTAAATCCTCTTGTAATAAATGTCAATGCATCATTTGCCTTTGTAATTGTTCATGTTCAGTTGTCCATGTGCAAGAAACCCAGGTCCTTATGAACATCAACATTTTTGGTCTGTAACCATTTAAACCGTGGAGTAACTCTAAAGACGTACAGGTTTGTAGGATAATTGGCTGGGCAAATGTAAAAATTGTCCCTAGTGTGTGTAGGATAGTGTTAATGTGCGGGGATCGTTGGGCGGCGCGGACCCGGTGGGCCGAAGGGCCTGTTTCCGCGCTGTATCTCTAAATCTAAAAAAATCTAAATCTAGTTGCAGTTGTACAGGGCCCTAGTGAGACCGCAACTGGAGTACTGTGTGCAGTTTTGGTCTCCAAATTTGAGGAAGGATATTCTTGCTATTGAGGGCGTGCAGCGTAGGTTTACTAGGTTAATTCCCAAAATGGCGGGACTGTCATATGTTGAAAGACTGGAGCGACTAGGTTTGTATACACTGGAATTTAGAAGGATGAGAGGGGATCTTATCGAAACGTATAAGATTATTAAGGGGTTGGACATGTTAGAGGCAGGAAACATGTTCCCAATGTTGGGGGAGTCTAGAACCAGGGGGCCACAGTTTAAGAATAAGAGGTAGGCCATTTAGAACAGAGATGAGGAAAAAAAATTTTAGTCAGAGAGTTGTGAATCTGTGGAATTCTCTGCCTCAGAGGGCAGTGGAGGCCAATTCTCTGAATACATTCAAGAGAGAGCTAGATAGAGCTCTTAAGGATAGCGGAGTCAGGGGGTATGGGGAGAAAGCAGGAACGGGGTACTGATTGAGAATGATCAGCCATGATCACATTGAATGGCGGTGCTGGCTCAAAGGGCCGAATGGCCTACTCCTGCACCTATTGTCTGTTGTCTATTCTCAAATTATGAACAATTTATGAACTTTTCCCACAAAGGCGTTCATTTTTGGGAATACATGTCTTGCGTCTACTAAAGTTTGTTTTTGTTTTCATGAATGGTGTGCTGTTTTCTGTACATGGGATGTGTTGACCCAAATATCCAAAGTACATCAAGCAAATGGTCTTGTACTTTTCTCCTGGAGTGCATAACTTTATTTGTTACCTATTATGTTTCATTTATCACAGCCTTGCAGATTCCCTGAGCCTTCCAATATTCTCTTAAAATCACGTCGCATCTCTCTCACTGTTCACACCCTTACCTAGTAAAACTGGATATTTTAATAAAAATATTAAATGCTGGAAGCTCACAACAGGTCAGGGTGCAGGTGTGGAAAGACAAACAGAAAATGTTTCAGGTTAGAGGCACTTTGTCAGAATAAGAAAAGAGAGATTTAAAAGAAGTAAATTTAAATGGCTGTAGAAATTGGAACTACCATTTTTTTCTCGGTTCAATAAGCAAAGTGACATGGTTGTGCAGCGGTAGAGTTGTTGCCTGACAGCGCATGCAGCACCAGAGACCCGGTTTCAATCCCAACTATGGATGCTGTCTGTACAGAGTTTGTACGTTCTCCCCATGACCATGTGGGTTTTCTCCGAGATCTTTGGTTCCCTCCTCCAATCCAAAGACGTACAGGTATGTTGGTAAATTGGCTTGGTATAAGTGTAAATTATCCCTAGTGTGTGTAGGATGGTGTTAGTGTACGGGGATCACTGGTCGGTGCGGACTCGGTGGGCCGATGGGCCTGTTTCCACATTGTATCTCTAAACTAAACTAAGTACTAATTGTCGTTGCACCTCTACACAGTGTACAGATATAGCTGCCTAATGCAAAAGAGACCTGTTATTCCCGCACTGTTTTCTCCATTAATGGACTCTCAATTCAATGCCATTCCGTGACCTTCAATTGCATAGGCTCCAATTATGTTTAATACCCTCGTGTGTGCCACCTTATTGTAGGCCATCTGAGGGTAGACTGTATCCATTGGCTCCTCCTTCGCCATTCTGCTAGTTGCAACATCATTAAAAAAAAAACTAACCAATTTGTCAAATGAAAGTTACAGTTTGATTTCACTTTAATGAATCATGTTAACTTTTCAGTCCTACTACTAATTTCTAATTTATGTCACTAAATCTAATTTCTTTTCAGTCCTACTACTAATTTCTAATTTATGTGACTAACCTATAGTCACTTTTAGTAGATTCGAGCATTTTCAGAATACCGATGTCGGCCAGTACTTTGCTGTTGTCTCTCTCCCTCCCTTTCTTAAGTTAGCAGAATGAATTTGCCACTTACTAATCTACAGAAATTATTCTAGTTTAGTTTAGACAATAGAGATACAGTTTAGAGATACAGCGTGGAAATAGACAATAGACAATAGGTGCAGGAGGAGGCCATTCGGCCCTTCGAGCCAGCACCGCCATTCAATGTGATCATGGCTGATCATTCTCAATCAGTACCCCGTTCCTGCCTTCTCCCCATACCCCCTGCCTTCTCGCCATACCGCTATCCTTAAGAGCTCTATCTAGCTCTCTCTTGAATGCATTCAGAGAATTGGCCTCCACTGCCTTCTGAGGCAGAGAATTCCACAGATTCACAACTCTCTGACTGAAAAGGTTTTTCCTCATCTCAGTTCTAAATGGCCTACCCCTTATTCTTAAACTGTGGCCCCTTGTTCCGGACTCCCCCAACATTGGGAACATGTTTCCTGCCTCTAACGTGTCCAACCCCTTAATAATCTTATACGTTTCGATAAGATAAGAAACAGCCCCTTCGGCCCACCGAGTCCGCACCGACCAGCGATCCCCGCACGCTAACACTATCCTACACACATCAGGGACATTTTACAATTTTACCAAAGCCAATTAACCTACAAACCTGTATGCCTTTGGAGCGTGGGAGGAAGCCGGAGATAACCCACGCGGTCACGAACTCTGGTCTCTGGCGCTGTAAGGCAGCAACTCTCCCGCTGTGCCACTGCCACCGTTCTAGAATTGATGGAATTTTGAGAGATGACAGCCCAGTGTATTCACCGCCTCCAAAATCATCATTCCCTTTTAAAACTTTAGGATGGAGGCCATCCATCCTTGCGGTTTTATTGGCCTTTCAGCCTCATTGATTTTAATGAAAAAATAATTGGAGAAAATATCTGCTTAAATTTTTGAAATATAACATTTTTTTCCAGTATGCAGATAATAAATGCTAGGGATAGACTGATGAACTTGTAAGGCTATAAATGTTCATCTGATTTTGCCAGATGTAATGGAACATTTTATTAGTAGGCATCTAACATTAGCTTAATTACACAGTATGCTTCCCAAAAGTACTTATTTTGGGAAGCATATACAGAAAGGTGATCATTGCATCTGATTCTTTTCCTCTGTTGTTGGTTTTTATTATCCTAGTAGGAAATTTAGTTAAGGGCCAAGAATGGCGGCACGGCGGCGCAGCGGTAGAGTTCCCGGAATGGCGGAGCTGTCATATTTTGAAAGACTGGAGCGACTAGGCTTGTATACTCTGGAATTTAGAAGGATGAGAGGGGATCTTATCGAAACGTATAAGATTATTAAGGGGTTGGACACGTTAGAGGCAGGAAACATCTTCCCAATGTTGGGGGAGTCCAGAACCAGGGGCCACAGTTTAAGAATAAGGGGTAGGCCATTTAGAACTGAGATGAGGAAAAACTTTTTCAGTCAGCGAGTTGTGAATCTGTGGAATTCTCTGCTTCAGAAGGCAGTGGAGGCCAATACTCTGAATGCATTCAAGAGAGAGCTAGATAGAGCTCTTAAGGATAGCGGAGTCAGGGGGTATGGGGAGAAGACAGGAACGGGGTACTGATTGAGAATGATCAGCCATGATCACATTGAATGCTGGTGCTGGCTCGAAGGGCCGAATGGCCTCCTCCTGCACCTATTGTCTATTGTCTATTGCTGCCTTACAGCGCCAGAGATCCGCGTCCTATCCTGACTACGGGTGCTGTCTGTACGGAGTTTGTATATTCTCCCTATGACGGTGGATTTTCTCCGGGTGCTCTGGTTTCCTCCCACATTCCAAGACTTGCGGGTTTGGAAGTTAATTTGCTTCTGTAAATTGGCCATAGTGTGTAAATTGGCCATAGTGTGTAAGATAGAACTAGCGTACATTGGCTGATCATTGGTCGGCGGACTCGGTGGGACGAAGGGCCTGTTTCCATGCTGTATCTCTAAAGTCCAAAGTAAATAAGGTTATCCTTGCAGTTATCTGGAAAACTGCTATTACATTTCTTCATCAGTCCAAAAATCCATATTTGTTATTTTAAATTCTGTCAGCTATCTTTTAGAAAAGGCATAAATATGGTAATCATATTGGAGAACCATTAAAATGCTACTCAACTTTGACATTTATTGGTCGCACATACATTGCAATACATTTTATGATTATTAGCAGTATAGAAAGTTAGGAAATGTTTGAAGGCTAAGTAAAATAGGCCTTCATGGAAATTTCGACCAAAATTCCATTTTGACATGTGAGATGTCTGCAAAGTGCATCAGGCTTCACTTGCTTTCTAATGCTAACTTGAGAAAACGTCCGTGAGGAAGTTTGTGGCATTGACCTTTATTTAGTGAAGCTTTTGTAATGGGTGACATTTCCAGGAAATATATGTGTGGAACAGGATTGTGGAACAGTTACAGAGCCAACCCATCTCCTTTCGATGACAAGTATTCTTTTCCTCCAGATACCCAATGCAATTTCTGGCCAAAATGGTACAAAACATTTTCATTGTAGAACCGCACTGCACCAAAAGCTTGAGAGTAACTTTAATGCTGTTGTTTGCCTGTACAAAATAGCATGTTCTTTGGGTACTTTCTTACTCTCCTAATGCAGGCAGGCCTCACAACCAGCAGTGAAATAGAACATTAAAGCAAAAATAGACACAAAATATTGGAATAACTCAGCGGGCCAGGCATCATCTCTGGATAGAAGGAATGGGTGATGTTTCAGGTCTGAAGAAGAGTTTCGACCGAAAACGGCCCCATTCCTTCTATTCAGAGATGCTGCCTGTCCCGCTGAGTTTTAGATTTTAGATTTTTTTTTAGATTTAGAGATACAGCGCAGAAACAGGCCCCTCGGCCCACCGGGTCCGCGCCGCCCAGCGATCCCCGCACATTAACACAATCCAAGGGACAATTTTTTTACATTTGCACAGCCAATTAACCTACAAACCTGTACGTCTTTGGAGTGTGGGAGGAAACCGAAGATCTCGGAGAAAACCCATGCAGGTCACGGGGAGAAAGTACAAACTCCGTACAGACAGCACCCGTAGTCAGGATCGAACCTGGGTCTCCGGCGCTGCATTCGCTGTAAGGCAGCAACTCTACCGCTGTGCCATCTGCAGTTCTTTCCTACACAGTACATTAAAGCAGTCTGTTTTGCTGTTTAATAGATCATTGTTGTTCCTGCACCTCTAGTCCACTTTCCAGCCCAATCATCACACCATTTCATTCTCCCCACTTTACCCTTAATTCCTTTCAGATTTTTCCACTGGCCTTTGACTTTGGTGGTAAGAACAGGAAGGCAGATTATTATTATCTGAATGGTGTCAAGTTAGGAAAAGGAAATACAACGAGATCTGGGTGTCCCAGTTCATCAGTCACTGAAAGGAAGCATGCAGGTACAGCAGGCAGTGAAGAAAGCCAATGGAATGTTGGCCTTCATAACAAGAGGAGTTGAATATAGGAGCAAAGAGGTGCTTCTGCAGTTGTACAGGGCCCTAGTGAGACCGCACCTGGAGTACTGTGAGCAGTTTTGGTCTCCAAATTTGAGGAAGGACATTCTTGCTATTGAGGGAGTGCAGCGTAGGTTCACTAGGTTAATTCCCAGAATGGCGGGACTGTCGTACGTTGAAAGACTGGAGCGACTGGGCTTGTATATTCTGGAATTTAGAATGCTGAGAGGGGATCTTATTGAAACATATAAGATTATTAAGGGATTGGACACGCTAGAGGCAGGAAACATGTTCCCGATGTTGGGGGAGTCCCGAGCCATGGGCCACAGTTTAAGAATAAGGGGTAGGCTATTTAGAATGGAGATGAGGAAAAACGTTTTCACTCAGAGAGTTGTGAAGCTATGGAATTCTCTGCCTCAGAAGGCAGTGGAGGCCAATTCTCAGGATGCTTTCAAAGAGAGAGTTAGATAGAGCTCTTAATGATAGCGGAGTGAAGGGATATGGGGAGAAAGCAGGAATGGGGTACTGATTGTGGATGATCATCCATGATCACGGTGAATGGCAGTGCTGGCTCGAAGGGCCGAATGGCCTACTCCTGTACCCATTGTCTATTAACCTACAGATTAGTGGTAATTTACAATGGCCAATTAACCTACCAACCTACATTTCTTTGTGATGTGGCAGGAAACCCAGAAGAAACTCATTAACGAGTCGTACAGCCCAGAAACTGGCCCTTTGGCCCAATGCGACCATGCCAACCAAGATGCCCCATCTAAGGTAGTCCTTCCTTTGGCCCTTATCACTCTAAACCTGTCCAATCCATGTATATGTCCAAATGTTTTTAAAATGTTGTTATTGTACATGCCTCATCCACTTCATCTGGCAACTCATTCCATATCCCCATCACCCACTGTGAGGAAGCTGCCTCTCAGGGTTCCTATTAAATTAGACACAAAATGTTGGAGTAACTCAGCGTGTCAGGTAGCATCTCTGGAGAAAAGGAACGGGTGACATTTCGGGTCGGAACCCTTCTTAAGAGTTTCAAGAAGGATTCACGGTGGCGCAGTGGTACAGTTGCTGCCTTACAGCGAATGCAGCGCCGGAGACCCGGGTTCGATCCCGACTACGGGCGCCGTCTGTAAGGAGTTTGTATGTTCTCCCCATGACCTGCATGGGTTTTCTCCGAGATCTTCAGTTTCCTCCCACACTCCAAAGACGTACAGGGTATGTAGGTTAATTGGCTTGGTAAATGTAAAGATTGTCCCGAGTGGGTGTAGGATAGTGTTAATGTGCGGGGATCATTGGTCAGCGCGGACCCGGTGGGCCGAAAGGGCCTGTTTCCGCGCTGTATCTCAAAAAAAACCCCATCACCTATTCCGTTTCTCCAGAGATGCTGCCTGACCTGCTGAGTTCCTCCAGCATATTGTGTCTACTTTCAGTATAAACCAGCATCTGCAGTTCCTTCCTACGCATTCTTATTCAATTAGTCGGGTTGGGCCTACGTTCTTTGAAATAGAGAAGAATGAGTGGAGATTCAACGTAGGGTCATTAAACAATTAAAAAAACAACTTTCTAAAATAAAATAGATTTGTTTCCTTTCTCATAGAAATAAATATCTGGGGTTCTGTATGTAAAATAAATGGGTGAAAGATAAGTGATGAGTTGCAAAATTATTTTACTCCAGGGAATGTTGAGATGAAAATCACTACCTAATAAAAGTGATGGGGACAGAAATCCTTACCACAAATTATTTTTGGACTTGTGCGTGAAATGCATAACCAGCATGGAATTAATGGGCTGAATTCCCTCTCTTGTGTCATAAATGTTTCTCCTTTTTTTCCCCTCAAATTATTAACCTGCTTTGTCATTTCTTACCCTCCCCTTCAATTGAATAAAATGTTGGTACTATAATTCGCACAAAGCCATTTGGCAGCCTCAAGCCTTTCTTCTAGTTTTATTGCATTCCCTGATGCAGGGGAATGTTTAACAGCAATTATAAATGGTTGGGAGTATATGATGTGGCTGTGCATGACCAGTATCACAAACAAAATCAATACACTCTCTTTTGCACTTCAGTTGTGATATGCAAATTCGGTGTTTCATTTGCTTTTAATTTCCTGATGCTTTCAGTGAAAGGGCCAAGAGTCAGAAGTTGAATTCTAATATTTCTCATTATTTCCCACTTTTGAAAGGCCTCAAATCCATACCAGCACCCAGAGAAATTCCATTAGTCCTCGTCCCCTACTTATTTGCCAGAACACAGACCTTCGATTGACAGTAATTAACAGATAACTAGATCTAGTTTGCCATCTAATTAACAATGTGCCTAACATTGACCATAATGGAAAGGAATTGTAAGTAAAAGTCGACGTTAAGTAAAGGGCTAATTGTAAAATTTAACTGAATTCTAGAAAGAGATCAGCACCTGAAGCCCTGAAAATTGCCCCACTCTTATCCCAAATTGCAAATCCCAGGTCTTATATTCTGTGGAAGCATCTTGTTGGACATCCTCTAATTCTGGGAATTTCGTTCTAAATTAACCTCCCATCATGAAATTGCTATTTGAATATTTCCCCCTGAACTATCTCCTATCATAAATTATTTTGGGAAATTTCACCTTGGATTACTTTCCATATTGAAATTGCCATTTGAAAATTTCACGATTTGAATGAAATTATTGATACCATCTGATTAATGCACCATACCGAGTAAATATGTATTCATTCAACCATATGGTATTGCAATTTTCTTCATAAGTGAAGGTAAATGTATGATAATCTTTCAAACAAGCCATTAACTTGCTATGGAGGGCGTGCAGCGTAGGTTCACTAGGTTAATTCCCGGAATGGCGGGACTGTCGTATGTTGAAAGGCTGGAGCGATTGGGCTTGTATACACTGGAATTTAGAAGGATGAGGGGGGATCTTATTGAAACATATAAGATAATTAGGGGATTGGACACATTAGAGGCAGGAAACATGTTCCCAATGTTGGGGGAGTCCAGAACAAGGGGCCACAGTTTAAGAATAAGGGGTAGGCCATTTAGAACGGAGATGAGGAAGAACTTTTTCAGTCAGAGAGTGGTGAAGGTGTGGAATTCTCTGCCTCAGAAGGCAGTGGAGGCCAGTTCGTTGGATGCTTTCAAGAGAGAGCTGGATAGAGCTCTTAAGGATAGCGGAGTGAGGGGGTATGGGGAGAAGGCAGGAACGGGGTACTGATTGAGAGTGATCAGCCATGATCGCATTGAATGGCGGTGCTGGCTCGAAGGGCTGAATGGCCTACTCCTGCACCTATTGTCTATTGTCTATTGTCTAACATCTCCACCCTGATTCTTCCATCCACCTGTACTTGCATTAGTTTACAGAAACCAATTAATCTAACAACCGGAATTGTTGACGTTTCGGGTCGAGACCCTTCTTCAGTCTGAAGAAGGGTCTCGACCCGAAACGTCACCCATTCCTTTTCTCCCGAGATGCTGCCTGACCTGCTGAGTTACTCCAGCATTTTGTGAATAAAAACCTTCGATTTGTACCAGCATCTGCAGTTATCTTCTTATATTACCTTACCTATCCACGTTCTTAGGAGATGCTGCCTGACCTGCTGACTTACTCCAGCGCTTTGTGCCTTTTTTTGTCAACCAACATCTGCAGTTCCTGGTATTGAAGGTAGTGGATGTGATGGTACTTCTGATCTTCCCCCACTTAAAAAAAAAATAAAGTTAAAAAGGAACTCATCTTTCATTTATTTGACAAAGAACTCTTGGTATGAATGAATGAATGAATGAATGAATGAATGAATGAATGAATAAGTTTATTGGCCAAGTATGCGGCAATAAAAATTTAATATTTAATATAATTTAATAATTAAATTAAATAATAAAGTATACACAAGGAATATGCCTTGGTGCTCCGCTCACAAATGACAGCACAAACATACAGTTAATAATTAAGAATAAAGCATAACACAACAAAACAATAAGGATACAACATTACAGTCTAAACATGTGGGTGGAAAATAAACCAGAACAAAAAAGAGACTACAGACTTTGGTTATTAGTAAATGACCTTTTGTAGAATTTGTCATAATCTGTGTTTCAGAATGATCAGCCAGTACAGCATTCTTTCTTCTTTTACCCTGCGTCTGCCTAGAGCTAAATTCTGAGCCAGGCATCTCATCATCTTGCAGAGCTGAGGGAGAAATTCAGTGGTGTATTCACCTGAGACAGGAAAGTTAATTACTTCGATTTTAAATTGGATTATCCAAACCCCTGTCACGTTTATATTCATGTATTTAAATGCATGTAAAATAGAATGGAAAACATCGTGATTTGTGAAGAAATTCTAAGTGTACGGTGACCTCCCTTGAACTGTTTCTTCGAACATTGGTCTGATGCAGCCACCCACTGCATCTGCAGGTATGGGAGCAGATTCATTCGATTCCATGGCTCCCAGATAAGGCACTGAAAATACTTGTTCATTAAAAAAAAAAACCCGATGCATTTCTGTGCTTCCTTGGATCTCACTCAGGCCTTTTAGATGTTATGTTTTGACTGATGCTACACCTGCACCTTTTGTTTAACTGATGAATGACTAGAATCTGCTGTCTGGAAATGTCCATCACTGCTGTAGCGTTGCCAAAGACAACAGCTTTGGCTTTGAGCAAGGCACTGTGTTCAGTGGTATCATGTGGTGCATAGATTATCAAGATAAATGGCAGGCAACATACTCTGCTTCACACTATCTCATAAATAGAATACCTTGATTTTTTTTTGCAGATGGAATGCAGTCCAGATGAGCAGTACAAGTTCTTTGGCTGATATCTGTTTTCCAGCATTATGAGGGTAAGTGCTTTATATGGGGGGGAAAAAATCTCATATGCAAGGAGGAATTTAATTCTTTTAGCAATAGTTGCAATATTTTCAATTAAAATACTATTTTGCCTGGGATAAGCATGCTATTTTGCATGAATTAATCATTTTATAATACACCTGCTCTATCAATGTATTTGTTTAATATATTTAATGTTTTGTTTCTACCCTGCTTGTTTCAAAAATGAGAATACATAGCATAATATTTTACATTGTATTTTCATTAGTCTTGAGACAGAAATAGTGCGTATACTATTGTTAACACTTGAAACCGAATCATTGTTCTTGAATTGAGCGAGGAAGTTTTATTGTAGGGTAAATTTGATAAATTCTACTAAAACGGAATGCAGTCAAATTTAATCTTTACTCTACTCATCTTTAATAGAAGGTAGACACAAAATGCTGGAGTAACTCAGCGGGACAGACATCATCTCTGGAGAGAAGGGATGGGTGACATTTCGGGTTGAGATCCTTCTTCAGACTGAGAGTAAAGGTCTAGCATTTTGTGTCTATCTTTGGTTTAAACCAGCATCTGCAGTTCCTTCCCACACACTACTCCTCATCTTTGTATGATTCCTCTATTTGCAGTAAAGGTCTTGGAGGTTCCTCGTCGATATTTCCAGCGATATGGATCACAGCCATCTTAAGAATGTACTTGATAGCAGTAAAAGATTACTTAATCAAAGTCTTTATCACTGTCCCCATTACAACCAGATTTACAATCAGTATTTTTCAGCTCCGGTTGTAATTTGTTTAGGATGGTCACAACCCTGGTTGAATTTTCGTAATTGTCATTGATACAGTCAGACCCTTGCAAGAAAGAAAGGCTTGCATTTATAAACTAATTTTCATGAGCTCAAGGTATCACTAACTGTTTTACAGCAAATCTTTACAGGGCGGCACAGTGGCGCCACGGTAGAGTTGCCGCCTTACAGCCCTTGCGGCGCCAGAGACCCGGGTTCCATCTCGACTACGGGGGGGTTGTCCGTACGGAGTTTGTACGTTCTCCTCGTGACCGCGTGGGTTTTCTCCAGGATCTTCGGTTTCCTCCCACTCTCCAGAGGCGTACAGGTTTGTTGGTTAATTGGCTTGGTGTAAGCGTAAATTGTCCCTAGTGTGTGTAGGATAGTGTTAATGTGCGGGGATCGTTGGTCGGTGCGGCTCGGAGGGCCAAAGGGCCTGTTTCCACGCTGTATCTCTAACCTGAACGAATAAGGATTGTGATCCCTGTTGTAACGTCAGGCAGCGTATTAACCACTTTGTGTACAGTAAGATAGACACAAAATGCTGGCGTAACTCAGAGGGTCAGGCACCATGTCCAGAGAGGAATAGGTGGCGATTTGGGTTAAGGCCCTTCTTCAGACTCTATTGACTCTTTAGACTCGACTTCAGACTTGTTCCTCCGGCTCTAGGATCATATTTTAAGTAGTCTGAAGAAGGGTTTCGACCCAAAACTGCACCTATCCCTTTTCTCCAGAGACGCTGCCTGACCCCCTGAGTTACCCCAGGATTTTGACTAACTTTGGTGCAGTTCCTTCCTACGCGTTGTGCACAGTGAACTCTGATAATGGCAAAGTAATCAAATTCTAATTAGTTTGAGTGAAGGATGAATGTTGGCTAAGCTGCCTAGCCTCATTCAATATAAGACCAACATGATCATGCTTTTGCCGAGTGAGCATCTTCAAGCATCTCACCTGAACACTGACAACTCTAATACAACACTGAAATCTCACCGTAGACTTTTATGCTCCAATATCTAGAATGGCACTTGACAGTCCAGAAATGGACCCTTTAGCCCACTACGTCCAAGGTAACATTTTTGCCCATCTACCAGCATTAGGTCCATATCCTGGGACATAAATTAGATTGGGTGAGTTGTCTTAATAATAATAATACATTACATTTGTATAGCGCTTTTCTGGACACTCAAAGACGCTTTACAGGGTAAATAATACATAAAAATAAATAAATAAACAAACAGAAAAGGAAGAATAAGGTGAAGACGGTCAGTGGTTGAAGGCAGTGTTGAACAGGTGAGACTTCAGTGATGTTTTGAATGTGGTGAGTGAGGAGGAGTCTCTGATGGTTTGAGGTAGTGAGTTCCAGAGGGTGGGAGCAGCGATGGAGAAAGCCCGATTTAAATGCTAAAATGGCGTTTAAACATAGTAATCCTATCTGATTCCACCAGCTCCTCTGGCAGTGAGTTCCAGCTGGCAATCACACCTTGTATTTAAAAAACATCCCAAAATCATCCTTAAAACAACTTCTCACCTAACCCATGCCCCATTGTTCTTCATCTAACTCAAGAAAATGAACTACTAACAAAGCAATGAACACGGGCGGCACAGTTCGCAGAGGTAGAGTTGCTGCCTGACAGATGCTGTCTGTACGGAGTTTGTACGTTCTCCCTGTGGCCACGTGGGTTTTCTCTGGGCGCTCCGGTTTCCTCCCACCTTCCAAGATGTGCGGGTTTGTAGGTTAATTGGCTTCGGTAAGTTGTCCCTGGTGTGTAGAATAGAACTGATTTATGGGTGATCATTGGTTGGCATGGACTCGATGGGCCAAAGGGCCTGTTTCCACACTATATCTCTAAAACTAAAAGCTAAAACACCAATAATAGAATCTAAATCCTAGGCATCTGAATTACCAAATTTTGAGATTGTACAAAATGTTTGATATCCTCAAGTTGACCACATAGTTGGTAGGTAGTGTTGGCTTGACTACTGCATTTGCCAGCACCACCTTGTTCCTTTGTATTGCTCTGGATGTTTTTAAGCTTGTTTTAGAGATACAACGTGGAAACGAGCCCTTCGGCCCATCTAGTCCACGCTGACCATCGATCACCTGTTCACACATCGCACTTGTTCTATATTATCTCACTTCCCATCCATTCCCTACGTACAAGGGGCAATTTTTACTGAGGCCAATGAACCTCCAAAAATGCACGTTTTTGGGGTGTAGAAGGAAACCGGAACCTCTGAGGAAACCCATGTGGTCACAGAGGAACATGCAAACTCCACGCAGACAGCACCCAAGGTTATGATCAAACCCAGGTCTCTTGCGCTGTAAGGCAGCAGCTCTACCAGAGGTAGGTGCCTGAATTAACAAACTTGTCCTAAAACGTTCTTGAATTGTTATTTTAATCTTGCCACAGGTCTTCACATTTTAAATGCTATCCCGCCACTTTCTCACATTGTTTAGCTTGTTTAGGTAGTGTGTAGCAATTCATTCTTCCCTCGCGCAATTAAAGCATGGAATAGTCTTCACCCTACTACAGTTCCTCAACCAGACGCAACTAAATTTAAAGTAGCTCTTCTTCTCCAAGAAGCCCCTCTTGCATAAGTCCATACTCCGCCACCTCCAGTTTAAATTCCATTTGGAATATTTTGGAGGACCAAGAACCAAGTTGATGTTAGTTCTCCAGATGAGAAGATCTACTGGTCACAAATTTGTGGACAGATCACAAGCTGTAAGACTTCCCCTATTCATACCCTGTCTCCATTGCCTTCTTAAATATCATAAAGAGAACATTATGGACATACCCAGAAGAGGCAGCTTCTGTGGAGAGAGAAAAAAGGTTTTACCAGAACTGGGAAATGATAAACAAGTTTTAAAATTAAAAGAGGAGTTGAAAAGGAGGAGAGAACAAAGAGAAAGGTGCAAGGTGAAAGATTGATGAAGGGATAAGTAAGGGAACAAAGACCACATTGGAAATGTGATTGGATGAAGTAGAGTAATTACCCTTGGCTGTGTGGGACTGTTTTTCTCTCCAAGGATATTCCCTGCCTTGCTGGTTATTCCAAATATTCTGTTTCTTACATTTGAAGATTTCAACACCTGCACTAATTTGCTTATTTATCATTTCAATTTAACGCTTCTAGATCCCATGACCTTTTCCAGTATTCCACATTGCAAAATGTGTAGGAAGGAACTGCAGTTGCTGGGTTTATAACACTTGGCCTACACGATCTCCCGGTTGCCAAACTTTTTAACTCCCCTCCCCATTCCCATATTGACCTTTCTGTCCTGGGCCTCCTCCACTGTCAGAGTGAGGCCGCATGCAAATTGAAGGAACAGCACCTCATATTTCACTTGGGCAGCTTACAGCCCAGCGGTATGAACGTTGGCTTCTCTAAGTTCAAGTAACTCCTGCATTCCCTTCCCTCCCCTCTCTCCCACCTTAGGCGGCTTACCAGTTCCACTGTTCGCATCCTTGTATCCCTCTCGTCAGCACTTCTTCCACTCCCAACAGTGGGCCGTTATGGACTCCACCCTTCCTGAGGTCATCTGTTGCCGGCCTTGGTTTGTTCTGGCCCTTTAACATCTTTAACAGCATTTCCATCTCAAACGGGGTACATTTGCGGCATGCCTTTGGTGTTAAGGATATGGTAAGGAATGGTATTTATTCACAAAATGCTGGAGTAACTCAGCAGGTCAGGCAGCATCTCAGGAGAGAAGGAATGGGCGACGTTTCGGGTCGAGACCCTTCTTCAGACTGATGTCAGGGGGGCGGGACAAAGGAATGGTAATTTGATATATCAGAGTCAGAATATTTACCTTTACTTGGAAGGTGTGACATTTGATGAAAGGCCGGGAAACCAATGGGTGACTGAAATACGATTTCTACGATAACAATTTTACGCTAACAATGAGAAGGAAGGAACTGCTGATGCTGGTTTGAACCGAAGATAGACACAAAATGCTGGAGTAACTCAGCGGGACAGACAGCATCTCTGGAGAGAAGGAATGGGAAATGAAACATATAGATATATCTGTATATATCTTTATATACATCTACATATAACTATATATATCTACATCACCATCTGCATGTCTCGTTTCCCTTTCCCCTTACTCTTAGTCTGAGGAAGGGTCTCGACCCAAAACTTCACCCATTCCTTTTCTCCAGAGATGCTGCCTGTCCTGCTGAGTTACTCCAGCATTTTGTCTACCTTCGATTTAAACCAGCATCTGCAGTTCTTTCCTACACATACTGCCTCTCCTGCTGAGTTACTCCAGTATTTTGATTAGATAAAGGATATTCCCTGATACACCTTAAATGCTGCATTTTGTGTTTTTCTTTAAGGGATTGAAATTGGTCTCTAGTCTGAATATTATGTATTCCACCAAATGCTTTCATCTTCTGCAATTTTTTTCTATATTTTTTAAGTAGTTAAGCAACCATTCATTGGAGAGAAGTTACTCAACACAGCTCAGAACAAAGATAATAATAACCAACTGCGAGGCATTGAATATATTATTTTAGTAGAACCATAATATTCTTGCAGTCGTGCTCAATTCCTTCAGTGAATTAGACGTGATGTGCACTCTGTGCAGGTGTTCAGTGTGATGTACCAATTTCTTAGATTTGCCATGATTTGCTGAGAGACTAATCTTGTAGGAAATTGTAGTCATTCACTGTGACATTTCATTTCCTCCCAATTCTTTATTATTTTCATTCCTGACAGATAATAGGCACATTTCTGCTTAAAGTATTGAAAGCACCAAGAACAAATCCTGTTGAGCTAGCCAACAACCGTTGCTTTTAATGACTATACATTATTTTTAGGGCCTTTATTTGAGCAGCAGAATATGGTGTGTTCTGTTACACAAATCACACTTTTGGATGCACATTTGTTGTGATTTGTTGCCCAGTTGGAACATTTTTCTTTTGTTTCAATTTTTTTTTTCATCCAATATGTGATTTAATTAAAGGTAGACACAAAAAGCTGGAGTGACTCAGTGGGACAGACAGCATCTCTGGAGAGAAGGAATGGGTGACGTTTCGGGTCGAGACCAAAAATTATTTTGGTGTTGGCTGGGAAGCAATTCCATTGTTGGTAGGCTTAGTTTAGAGATGCAAGTCAAGTCAAGTCAAGTTTATTTGTCACATACACATACACGATGTGCAGTGAAATGAAAGTGGCAATGCCTGCGGATTGTGCACAAAAAGAATTACAGTTACAGCATATAAATAAAGTTAATAAGTTACTATAGTGCAGACAAAAATTTAGTCTCTGCAGTTATAAAAGTTGACAGTCCTGATGGCCTGTGGGAAGAAACTCCGTCTCATCCTCTCCGTTTTCGCAGCGTGACAGCGGAGGCGTTTGCCTGATCGTAGCATCTGGAACAGTCCGTTACTGGGGTGGCAGGGGTCCCTCATGATCTTGCTTGCAGCGTGGAAACAGGCCCATCGGCCCACTGAGTCCACGCCGACCAGCGATCACCCGCACACTAGTTCTATCCTACATGCCAGGGACAATTTACATAGGGCAATTAACCTACAAACCCACAGGTCTTTGGAGTGCGGGAGGAAACCGGAGCACCCGGAGAAAACCCATGCGGTCACTGGGAGAACATGCAAATTCTGTACAGACAGCAACTGTATTCAGGATGAAACCCAGATCTCCGGCACTGTAAGGCAGTAACTCTACCGCTGCGCCACTGTGCCGCCCTTATTTATTTATTAAATACTCACACTAGGTAGAATAATTGATTTATTCACTCAGCAGACTGATTTATTCACTCGGTGCGGTGCTGGCTCGAAAGGCTAAATGGCCTCCTCCTGCACCTATTTCTATGTCTAGACAAATAGAACTTATTTCGCAGTTCCTCTGATTTCTCATCACCAATGAGTTGCGAGTTCAGCTCTTGATATCAAGATGTAATTTGATCAAGTGTGGAACCAAAGAGTCCTTAAAAAAAATGGAAGGCAGCATACATTAAGTTGAAACATTCCAATGGTTGTGGTTACACCTTGCACAAAATAAGAAGGTTTGAGTTGCAGGGCATCAATGCAGAAGTTCAAACACCTTTACTGCTTCATCATTAACCACCTTTCCATCATAAGATGGGGATGTTTAGTAATGACCACATTCTCAATTTAATTTGCAAGTCCACAGCAACCATTTAACCATATTGAAATAATTTTAGTTTAGTTTAGACATACAGCGTGGAAACAGGCCTTCCGACCCACCGCGTCCGCTTCGACCTGCGATCCCCGTCCGCAAGCACCATCAATCCTACACATACTGGGGACAATTTTACCAAAGCCAATTAATCTACAAACCTGTACGTCTCTGGAGTGTGGGAGGAAACTGGAGCTCCCAGAGAAAACCCACACCGGTCAGGGGGAGAACGTATAAACTCCGTACAGACAGCACCTGGAGTCAGGATCGAACCCGGGTCTCTGGAGCTGTAAGGCAGCAACCCTACTGCTGTGCCCTGTGCTTTTTTTCTCTGTAGCCCTATTCAGGTCAATAGGATTGTAGATCCTGGTGCTCAATCTGACTTGGCACAGCAATTGACATCAGATTAGAAATATTAGGCATTGTCCAGTAAAATCTGATTCTGTTTTACTATAATTGTTGATTTCTTGTCAAGGTATAATTTTTTAAAAAATTCTCTCAGTGCAATTAATCACAATTCCACGTGTAAAAATATGTTAGTGATATATAGTAAAATTATTATTTTTAATTTCTCTGAAGTTTGATTCTGAATGTGAATGGTTAAATACATTTTTCTACTCAATGAAATCAGCTATTTTAATACAATATGGATGAGGGAACTTGATGCAATTTTACAAAATAAACCAAGTGGACTGTGAATTGTGATGGATGTGAAACATCTAAGAGGCTTCAAAACAATTTAAACGGATTGGGCAACTGTGTAAAAACACGGCAGATGTAATATAATGTGAATGAATCTGAACTTATTATTTTAGTAAGAAAAAATATGAGTTAGATGCAGGAAAAATGTTCCTGATTTTGGGGGAGTCCAGAACTCGGGGTCACAGTTTAAGAATGAGGGGTAGGCCATTTAGGACTAAGATGAGGAATCATTTTTTCACCCAGAGAGTTGTGAATCTGGAATTCTCTGCCACAGAAGGCAGTGGAGGCCAATTCACTGGATGTTTTCAAGAGAGAGTTAAAATTTAACTCTTCGGGTTAAAGGAATCAAGGGATATGGGGAAAAAGCAAGAACGGGGTACTGATCTTAGATGATCAGCCATTATCATATTGAATGGCGGTGCTGGCTCAAAGGGCTGAATGGCCTACTCCTGCAACTATTTTCTATGTTTCTAGTGGGAAAGTCTAGGACTAGAGGTCATAGCCTCAGAATTAAAGGATGGAGATAAGGAGAAATTTCTTTAGTGAGAGGGTGGTGAATCTGTGGAATTCTTTGCCACAGAAGGCAGTGGAGCCCAAGTCAGTGGATATTTTGACAGCAGAGATAGATTCTTGATTAACACAGGTATCAGAGGTTATGGGGAGAAGGCAAGAGAATGGGGATAGGAGGGAGAGATAGGTCAGCCATGATTGAATGGCGGAGTAAACTTGATGGGCCAAAGAGCTTAATTATACTCCTATTCCTTATGATCTTATCACAAAGTGCTGGAGTAATTCAGCGAGTCAGAACACGGGCAACATCGGGATCCTTCCTCAGACTGATTTAAACATAGACACAAAATGTTGGAGTAACTCAACGGGACAGGCAGCATCTCTGGAGAGAAGGTATGGGTGACGTTTCGGGTCAAGAGCCAAATGTCACCCATTCCTTCTCTCCAGAGATGCTGCCTGTCCCGCTGTGTTACTCCAGCATTTTGTGTCTATCTTCAGTTTAAACCAGCATCTGCAGTTCCTTCCTACACACTCAGACGGATTCGGCCGAGCTACTCCAGCACTTTGCGTCTACAGAAATTTCAGAACATAGCCCCAGCTTCCGACTTTCGGGCTCATCTTCTTGGCAGTCAGATCATTTAAGAATACCAGATACACTTATTTCAAAATACCATTGCAAGCCAGTCGTTTGATTTGTAATTTAGTTTGTTATTTCTTTAATAATTGTGAATGAAATAACTTATCTATAATTGGCACCTTCAATGCAAAACAGATGTTCATCTCATAGCTTTGCTATGTAGAATTGAAAAGAGAAACCACATTGTAGTTACGAATGGTTGATTTTGTTTACTGAATCTTGGGCCCGTCTGTTTGTGCTGCATTAGGTTCTGTTGCTAGGATCTCCGAAGATTACAAAAAAATGCCACTGTGGTCTTGTCATATAATTGGCGAATCTGTCACATATTGGGAACAGTTTGTAAAAAACATTCCTACACACGTTCCCCCCTTGAATGCACTGCACATGTGTGCTAGCACTGAACACTTAACAGCTTCTGATCCTTTGTGGGGGTGGGGGGGAGGGGATGGAAGTGTGCAGAACAGAGGAATGTAGGATGGGGAGGTGAGAGTTAGAGTTGAAGGGATAGAGGGGTTATCTTCATTGGATAAAGGCTTCCACAAGTGAACACTGAAATATGTAATAATAATAAATCAATCGATTATGGAAGCTAGAATCCTGAAATTATAGTGGATTTTGGGCTAACATTTAGGCAGCATTTATGGAAAGAGAAATGTTTAAAGTACTGGAATCTCTGACCAGACATCCACTACCAATGACCTTGAGCTGCAGCTTACAGTGAAGAAGTCTCGGCTAATTTCCACAGGGTAACCTCAAAGCAGCTTCTGTTCAATTCAGTTCAATCGGCAATTGACATTGAAATCCTTGGTGATGTTCCTCATCTGTGTTCTATTTTTTGTGGCAGATGTGACTTCATACTAATCTCCTGGCCCTAAAAAAAGGAAACAGCTGGTAACCATCTCTGGAATTTCCATGTGTAGGGAGGGATTGCAGATGCAAAAATAGACACAAAATGTTGGAGTAACTCAACGGGTCAAGCAGCATCTCTGGGGGAAAAGGAATAGGTAAAATTTCAGGTCGAAACCCTTCTTCAGACTAAGACAACTTCAGACATCAGAATTTTTTAGATTTAGAGATACAGCGCAGAAACAGGCCCTTCGGCCCACCTAGTCCGCGCCGCCCAGCGATCCCCGCACATTAACACTATCCTACACACACTAGGGACAATTTTTACATTTACCCAGTCAATTAACCTACATACCTGTATGTCTTTTGGAGTGTGGGAGGAAACCGAAGATCTCGGAGAAAACCCACGCAGGTCACGGGGAGAACGTACAAACTCCGTACAGATGGCGCCCGTAGTCAGGATCGAACCTGAGTCTCCGGCGCTGCATTCGCTGTAAGGCAGCAACTCTACCGCTGCGCCACCGTGCCGCCCAGAAGAAGGGTCTCGACCTGAAACGTTATCTATTTTTTTCCAGAGATGCTGGCTGACCCGCTGAGTTACTCCAACATTTGAAAATTATTAAAACAATTAAAAAAATATATAAGAATCAACTTTACTCTTAATTTAATTGGTGCCCAAACTTCCTCTGAATTGTTGATTAATTAAACTAAATTAGTTTAGTTTGTCATGTGTACCGAGGTACAGTGAAAAGCTTTTGTTGCGTGCTAACTAATTAGTGGAATGATTATATATGAGTACAATCGAGCCGTCCACAGTGTACAGATACATGATCAAGGGAATAATGTTCCGTGTAGTGCAAAGTCCACTAAATGGAGAGACAGTGTTTACAAAATTTGCATTCTGGCCTCCCAGAATCCCAGACTAAGGCAGAGATTTGAGGAAGGGTAGGAGATTGATTTGGCTAAAGGCCTCCGCCATTTTTGGCCCTGTTCGCTGGAGATGGATTGGTGGAACTGTGGAGACCATCTGCCCATGCACTAAAGCCGGGAGGGAGCTTCTAGTTGGCAGCAGTTCAGCTGGGTCCAACTGCTTCAGTGAGCAGACAACCAGAAGCTGTTGTTTCTCAAACAAAGTAAGGCTGACATTTCTACCTCTGGAGGGAAGGAATGTGTGACGTTTCGGGTCTCGACCCATCTTCAGGCTGAAGAAGGGTCTCGACCCGAAATGTCTCCTGTTCCTTCTCTCCAGAGATGCCTGTCCTGCTGAGTTACCACAGCATTTTATGCCTCTTCGGTGTAAACCAACACCTGCAGTTCCTTCCTACGCATGACATTTGCATCTGTTGGATGATCCAGTGAAGGTTTCAGCCCATTGAGTTTGCAGTGGCACAGGATGGAAACTTTCAGCAAGTCCTCTGTCCAAATTCCTTTGAATCTCTGGGCAGAATTGATCGAAGTAGCACAAAGGGTAAGGAAATTTAAAACAAGAACTGGATCACATCCAAAACCATGTACCCGTGGGAGATCCATGATTTATTATGGTGCTTCGGGCCCAATGTGTAATACTACATTCCAACATTCACGACGGCATTAATGGTATGATTCTCGCAGTTACACACTTCAAAAAATACTTTTAGATTGAATTCAGTTTCTTAGATAATCAGTCATTGAAATGGACATTTTAAGTTTCATGTTAAAAATATTTAATAACCCTGGCAATTTTTATCCTTAAACAGTTCAGATTAACCTTTCAAAAGTCGTTTTTAATGGTTTTAGGTCAAGACTTTCATAATCTGAAGGCAGGATATCCTTATTTGAAAATGTTTATCCAACGACACCAAGTTACCACTTTTAAGAAGCTCCACATGATGGTAAACAAACATAACATATGCAATAGACAATAAACAATAGGTGCAGGAGTAGGCCATTCGGCCCCTCGAGCCAGCACCGCCATTCAATGTGATCATGGCTGATCATTCTCAATCAATACCCCATTCCTGCCTTCTCCCCATACCCCCTGACTCCGCTATCCTTAAGAGCTCTATCTAGCTCTCTCTTGAATGCATTCAGAGAATTGGCCTCCACTGCCTTCTGAGGCAGAGAATTCTACAGATTTACAACTCTCTGACCAAAGTTGCTTATCAATAGCCAAGGACGTTTAATTGACATACGTACTGGCAACAGAAATTCTTACTTGCTGCAGCTTTATAGGCCTGCAAACGCAATAGCGCAATAAATAATTATACAGTTATCAATAATACAATAAATTGTCAGTAATACTGGGAAACATAAGTGCTTGATTGTGCATGGTCAAGGAAAATATTACATTTATAATTTTATATAGTAGAAATTCAAAGCATAACCCAACAAGGGACATTTTTTAATGTAATTTCTATTTTTAAGCGAGTAATATCATTGTAATATTGGGTGCATAACAATTATGAATTTTTAGATTCAAAATCATTGTAGTCAGTTTAGCAACATGGGAGAAATATCAATCAAGTCAAATACCTTGCACGTACCTTGTACATACTTGGCTAATAAATTTATTCTGACTCTGGTTATTTTTGTAAATTATTGATTTCTGCCTGCACTGCTCCATTCTGAATGTAGAACATCCTAAAAATGTCTTCAGATATTTTGGTTTCATACAATATATGATGCTTAATCACTTTTTCCCTATTTTACATGTTAAAGAAGTTTGACCAGCATGTTATCATAACGCGGCCTCTAATATTTTTCCAGATCTACTAGAATTTTCCAGTATGTTTGGAAAGAAGAAGAAACGCCTTGAAATCTCTGCACCGTCTAATTTTGAACATCGAGTTCACACTGGATTTGACCACCATGAGCAGAAATTCATAGGACTTCCTCAGCAATGGCAAAGCTTGCTTGCAGACACGGCGAATCGACCAAAACCTGTGGTTGATCCATCATGTATCACACCTATACAGCTAGCTCCTATGAAGGTACAGATTTTGCTCTTTGGCTTGGTTATATAATTTCAAATCTGCAGTGCAGTTTACATGTATTTTATTATATTGAGAAGCCAGCTGCTCTTACATAATAAGTTCATGTGATAGGAGCAGAATTGGGTTATCCGGCCCATCATTTTTACTCCGCCATTCAATCATGGCTGATCTATTTCTCCCTCTCAACCCATTCTCCTGCCTTCTCCTCATAACTCTTGACACCCGCACTAATGAAAAATCTATCTATCCCTGCCATAAAAATATCCATTGGCCTCCACAGCCGCCTGTGGCACTGAATTCCACAGATTCACCACCTTCTGACTGAAGAAATTCCTCCCCATCTCCTTCCTAAAGGAACGTCCTTTTATTTTGAGGCCATAACCTCTGGTCCTAGATTCTCCCACGGGTGGAAACACCCTCTCCACATCCACTCTATCCATGCCTTTCACTATTCAGTAAGTTTCATTGAGATCTCCCTCCATCCTAAACTCCAGCGAGTACAGGCCCAACGCCATCAAAAGCTCATCATATGTTAACCCACTCATCAGGGATCATTCTCGTAAACCTCTCTGGACCTTCTCCAGCGCCTGCACACCCTTCCTCAGATATGGGGCCCAAAATGGCTCACAATTCAGGTGCTGCTCGACTTACGTTCCGATAAATCCATTGTAAATCGAAAATATCATAAGTCGAAAATGCATATCGCTAGCCCGGGAAAAGATCAAAATTCGAAGTACGGTTTCTACTGAATGTGTATCGTTTTCGCACCATCGTAAAGTCAAAATATCATAAGTTGAAGCATCTTACTTCGAGGGGCATCTGTACTCTAAATATTGTATGACCAGCGCCTTATAAATCCTCAGCATTACATCCCTGTAATGTAACAATTGAACTTAGTGTCAAGATGAATAGTCGGTAAATAATGTTCGTATGTTCAATTTTTATCCTACTGATAGTGTAATTTGCCATGTGATGGTGGAAAAATAGAACATAGTCGGTTTGTACGCATATCTGCCAACTTAGAACCTCTTGAGACATACTACTGTGTTGATGTGAAAGTCCTGAAGTAAACTATATCCAGGCAGTCTTTGTACTCAGATTAAGATGATGAGGAGTGTTGGTGATTTCTGATTTCCCTGTGAAAAGCTCAGAGCAGTGGGATTGGAAATAGCTGCTCTGCTTTGCCTGTGTCGTGTACGTAACAAAAAAATGTTTTCGGTTGATCACCGAATGAACAGATGGGTCTACGTTTTGTTTTGTTATTCACTGTAATGGATTATTCTCGTGACTTTTGTCGGCTGCACCAAAGCCTTATCCTTTTGCAGAGTGAACTTGGGTTCAAGTCAGAATGTTGCCATCACTTTAACCACTAGAAAGCTCTTCCATAATATTTCTCTAATAGCTCAAGAATCAAATTTCTTGCAAATGAATGCTAATGTTCAAGGTCTTTAATGTTTTTAACAGTAAAATGCTACCCATGGACATACGTTGCAGTGTATGCTATTGTTAGCATAGTAAGACCTGAGTAATCTCCTGGACAAGTTTCGATCGCCTAGCTTGGGGTCGGAGAGGAATTTCCCGGATTTTTTTCCCAAATTGGCCTGGGTTTTTATCCGTTTTTTCGCCTCTCCCAGGAGATCACATGGTTCTTTTGGGTGGGAAGAAGGGCGATAGTGGGAAGGGGGTTGGGGTAGGATCAGCCATGATCGTATTGAATGGCGGAGCGGGCTCGAGGGGCCGGTTGGCCTACTCCTGCTCCTATTTTCTTGTGTTCTTGTGTTCCTTAATGAAACGTGTCGCCAAGCCTAAAGTCAATTGGTTGTGTTATATTAGCTTGCCAGTTTTTCTGTTTTTTTTAAAATGTAATAATAGAAGTAAGCATTGTGGCGTAGCGCCAGAGACCCGGGTTCGATCCCGACTACGGGTGCTGTCTGTACGGAGTTTGTACGTTCTCCCTGTGACCGTGTGGGTTTTCTCTGAGATCTTCGGTTTCCTCCCGCACTCCAAAGACGGACAGGTTTGTAGGTTAATTGGCTTAGTATAAAATGTAAATTGTCTCTAGTGTGTGTAGGGTCGTGTTAATGTGCAGGGATGGCTGATCCTTGCAAACTCGTGGACTGAAGAGCCTGTTTCTACGCTGTATCTCTAAACTAAACTAAACAGGTATTGCCGAGGTAGTAGATAAATTATATGTCCAAGACATCAAAATTAGTTGACTGTTTCATATTAATGGATATTCTTCACAGTGGCATTGGGCGTATGTTCCACGACATACGCCCAATGTTACAATTGTTCCGTTGGGTTGCTGTTGTCTAAATTAATGAAACTATTGCATCGTATGGGAGGCGCAAAGATATATTGTATTGTATTGTATTGTATATCTCTGGGCCTTAACAAGTCTGGCATCATAGCAGCAGGTTCTCAAGCTGCCTTTTGGATGGAAATTCTCAACCTTGACAAACAGAATGGGCCCAGCACCGAACCCTGAGGCACACCACTAGTCACAGGCCTCCAATCCGAAAAACAGCCTCCCACCATCACCCTCTGCTTCCTTTCATGAAGCCAATTTTCTATCCATTCAGCTATCTCTCCTTGGATCCCGTGTGATCTAATGCAATTCCATGGAGCTTTGATTTCATTCATTGATTGTGGGATCACTAAGCCCTACGGTATTTCTGCTTAGCTTGTATGATGTTTTGTGTTGTATCTTTACTGCTGCCTTGGGCAAGTTTTTTTCCACACACCTATGTTTAAAAAGAATGATCATAATGAATATTCGACTATTGTTTGTGAAAATACTTCCATATTTTAAAAATGTAACACTTCCAGAGTAAATTATTTTGGCTTCAAGTGCAGATCTACTATATAGTCTTAGGTAGACACAAAGTGCTGGAGTAACTCAGCGGGATAGGCAGCATCTCTGGAGAAGGAATGGGGGTCGTTTTGGGTCGAGACCCTTCTTCAGACTCTAATGGGTGACGTTTCTGGTCGAGGCTCTTTATCAGACCCAAAACGTCATGCATTCCTTCTCTCCAGAGATGCTGCCTGTCCCGCTGGGTTACTCCAGCATTTTGTGTCGACCTTCGATTTAAACCAGCATCTGCAGTTCTTTCCTACAATATAGTCTTAGTCTTAGATTTAATTTTAGTTTATTGTCAAGTGTACCGAGGTACGGTGAGAAGCTTTTGTTACGTGCTAACCAGCCAGCGGAAAGACAATACATGATTACAATTGAGCCATTCACAGTGTACAGATACAGGATAAGGTTATAGACAATAGACAATAGGTGCAGGAGGAGGCCATTCGGCCCTTCGAGCCAGCACCGCCATTCAATGTGATTATGGCTGATCATTCTCAATCAGTACCCCGTTCCTGCCTTCTCCCCATACCCCCTGACTCCGCTATCCTTAAGAGCTCTATCTAGCTCTCTCTTGAATGCATTCAGAGAATTGGCCTCCACTGCCTTCTGAGGCAGAGAATTCCACAGATTCACAACTCTCTGACTGAAAAAGTTTTTCCTCATCTCAGTTCTAAATGGCCTACCCCTTATTCTTAAACTGTGGCCCCTTGTTCTGGACTCCCCCAAGTTCAAGATACTTAAAAAGCAAAAAGGGCTTCAACTTCTATATTCAGTTGTCCTTGCTTCAGGATTCCACGGGAAATTCTCACATGCTCTTTCTCAAACTTTATAACTTTATGAAAAATGTAAGGGATTTTCCATTTGGCAGCATTAATTTGTATATACATGAAATAATTAACAAAACTAAATGTCCCATAGCACTTCATAGGAACATTCCAATTTTTTTTTTACTAAGCCGCATTTGTACAGTGTTCAATGGCTTTGTGAAGGAGGCATTTTTACAGAGACCAGGGTTTGCTGTTCAAAACATGGCTACCCACTGGTGGAACAATTCAATTTGGGGATGATCAAGAGTCTGGAAATGGAGGAATGCTGACATGTTAGAGGGTTGAGATGATAATTGTAAAAAGGAGCAGGTCATAGAATCATAGTCATACAGTCATACAGCGTGCAAACAGACCGTGCAACCCAAATTCCCCATACCGGCCAACATATCCCATCTACACTAGTCTCACCTGCCTGCGTTTGCCCCATATTTCTCTAAACCTATCCAATCCATATACCTGTCTAAATGTCTCTTAAGCGTGCCTGCCTCAACTAGCTCCTCCTGCAGCACATTCTATACACCCACCACCCATTGTGAAAAAAAATCACCCCTCAGGTTCGTATTGAATCTTTCCCCCCTCACCTTAAACCTATGTTCTCTGGTTCTCGATTCCCTGACTCTGGGCAAGAGATTCTGTGTGTTTACTTGATCTATTCCTCCCATGTTTTTGTGCTCCTCTATAAGATCACCCCTCATCCTTCTGCGCTCCATGGAATAGATTCCAAGCATGCTCAACCTCTCAATAGACAATAGGTGCAGGAATAGGCCATTCAGCCCTTCGAGCCAGCACCACCATTCACTGTGATCATGGCTGATCATCCACAATCAGCACCCTGTTCCTGCCTTCTCCCCATATCCCATGACTCTGCTATCTTTAAGAGATCTATCTAACTCTCTCTTAAAAGCATCCAGAGAATCGGCCACCACTGCCTCCTGAGGCAGAGAATTCCATAGAATCACAACTCTCTGGGTGAAAAAGTTTTTCCTCATCTCCGTTCTAAATGGCCTACCCCTTATTCTTAAACTGTGGCCCTTGGTTCTGGACTCCCCCAACATCGGGAACATGTTTCCTGCCTCTAGCATGTCCAATCCCTTAATAATCTTATATGTTTCAATAAGATCCCCTTTCATCCTTCTAAATTCCAGTGTATACAAGCCCGTTCGCTGCATTCTTTCAACATATGACAGTCCCACCATCCCGGGAATTAACCTAGTGAACCTACGCTACACTCTCTCAATAGCAAGAATGTCCTTCCTCAAATTTGGAGACAAACTGCACACTACTCCAGGTGCAGTCTCACTAGGGCCCTGAACAACTGCAGAAGGACCTCTTTGCTCCTATACTCAACTCCTCAACATGCCATTACCTTTCTTCACTGCCTGCTGTACCTGCATGCTTACTTTCCGTGACTGTTGTACAATGACACCCAGATCTTGTTGTACTTCCCCTTTTCCCAACTTGACACCATTCAGATAATAATCTGCCTTCCTGTTCTTGCCACCAAAGTGGATAACCTCACATTTATCCACATTAAACTGCATCTGCCATGCATCTGCCCACTCATCCAACCTGTCCACGTCACCCTGCATCCTCATAGCATCCTCCTCACAGTTCACACTGCCACCCAGCTTTGTGTCATCTGCAAATTTGCTATTGTTATTTTTAATCTCTTCATCTAAATCATTCATGTATATTATAAATAGCTGTGGTCCCAGCACCGAGTCTTGCGGCACCCCGCTAGTCACTGTCTGCCATTCTGAAAGGGACCCATTAATCCCTACTCTTTGTTTCCTGTCTGCCAACCAATTTTCTATCCATGTTAGTACCCTACCCCCAATACCATGTGCTCTAATTTTGCCCATTAATCTCCTATGTGGGACCTTATCAAAGGCTTTCTGAAAGTCCAGGTACACTACATCCACTGACTCTCCCTTGTCCATTTTCCTAGTTACATCCTCAAAAATTTCCAGAAGATTAGTCAAGCATGATTTCCCCTTCGTAAATCCATGCTGACTATAACCGATCCTGTTACTGCTATCCAAATGTGCTGCTATTTCATCTTTTATAATTGACTCCAGCATGTTCCCCACCATTGATGTCAGGCTAACTGGTCTATAATTCCCTGTTTTTTCTCTCTCCCTCCTTTCTTAAAAAGTGGGATAACATTAGCTACTCTCCAATCCATAGGAACTGATCCTGAATCTATAGAAAATTGGAAAATGATCACCAATGCGTCCATGATTTCTAGAGCCACCTCCTTAAGTACCCTGGGATGCAGACTCTCCCTATAGCTCAGGCCCTCGAGCCCTGACAACATCCTCGTAAATCGTCTTTGTACCCTTTCCAGCTTGACAACATCTTTCCTATCACATGATGCCCCAAAACAGAACACAATACTCTAAATGTGGCCTCACCAACGTCTTATATAACTGCAACATGACTTCCCAGCCTCTGTACTCAATACTCTGATGCAGGATAACGTGCTGAAAGCCTATCTTCTTGTGACGTCACTTGAAGGGAAGTATTGGAGGGATTTGAAATTCAAAGAAATAATGGCTGATATTGTATCTAAAGTATCTGAATATACTTTAGCATGTTCATTGTACTTAACTTCATGGGCAAGGACTTTTTGGTTTGGTTTTCATAAAATTCTCTAAATTTTGATAAATTGCTTTAATACACTGAGAAGCCCAGAATGTTAAGTAATAAATGCAACAGGCAGCCTTAATAGAGCATGTTCTGTCCAGATTGAGCTGAGATTGAAGTGTAATATGGTGATAGTAGTTGCTAAACAGCCTCATGAGGCCGATTAGAAACCCTTAATACATAACCCTTGATTCATTGCAATGGAATATAGAATTCCAGTTGCTGGAAAGCATCGAGCATATGCCTGCTATTAACTTTCAGTTTACAAGAGAACCTGGCTTTAATAGGCATTTGAAATACGAGATTAATTTGCCGAGTGAATTATGTGAATATATATTTTTTAATGCAGGATTCCCTTTCAGGTTGAATTGGAAGATTAGTACTGTGAATGTGTTTTGCCAAGCCAGAAAGTGTAGGCTTCTTTTATAGGTATATTTAATATTTGCATTGACAAGTGTTGAATGCCCAGCGTAGACATGACTGTCTACTGGCGACATGACAACTGCACAAAACATTTCATGTTAATAGTGAGATGGCAGAAGATGCATGAGACGCAGAAACTTTCAAAACCATACTTCCATTTGCACAATTTTAGTTAACAGTTATTGCGAATGAAATGTTGTTACTCAATAGGAGGGCAAGATGGCGCAGCAGTAGAGTTTCTGCCTTACTGCTCCAGAGACCTGGGTTCGATCCTGACTACAGGTTGTACAGTTTATACGTTCTTCCCATAACCTGCGTGGGTTTTCTCCGGGAGCTCCGGTTTTGTCCCATGCTCCAAAGATGTGCAAGTTTGTAGGTTAATTGGCTTGGTATAATTGTAAATTGTCCCTGGTACGTGTAGGATAGTGTTAATATGCGGGGATCGCTGGTCGGTGTGGACTTGGTGGGCTGAAGGGCCTGTTTCTGTATCTCTAAACTAAACTGAACTGAAAGGGGTCATGAAAATTGAAGGTGATTATTGCATTAGACGTCAGTTTTGCCTGATGATCATTTCTCGTTGATTTGGTTGTTTGGAGAAAGATGATAACTGCAGACAATGTGTGCCTGCCGTTGGGTGCAAGTGGAAACCTTGGAGATTGCCCACCCAAACCCAGGTCATAAGGGCAAGAAACAGCAGTGATATGCCCAAATGATAAATGGAGAGATGGTTGGAGGGTTGCAGGGTGATGATCAGCTTTGGCATGTGCACTTGGCTTGGGGATTAGGCATGGAGCTAGAGACAAGTGTTGGAATCAGGGCCTCTCGTGGAATCGCTCGGTTGAGAATCCTGGACATTTGGAAGGTTAAGACCAGTGCTTATTGTTCAGATGGAATATCAATGGTGAAGAATGGGAGAGTTTAGAGGGCAAGGGTTTGGTGCCGTGGAGCTGTATGTGGGAATAAAAGTGACATGTGGTACATCTGCCCTTTGGTACATGACCACTGCAGACAACCACATAGGATTTGCCTAGCTCGGGTCCCATTCCAGTGCTGCATTGTGAAGATTAGTTGGCCCAAAGCATGGTTACACCTAAGATAACTTGATCTAATAAACCCCTCAGTACACCACAATGACTCACATGAAATGCCCTAAAAATGATCCATTTTCAATATTGTTCTAATTTCTCAGGCAAGCACTTTTGTTTCACGTGTTTAGTTTAGTTGAGAGATTCAGCGTGTAAACAGGCTTTTCGGGCCCACCGAGTCCACGCTGAGCAGCGATCCCCTCACACTAGCACTATACACACTAGGGACAATTTTACCGAAGCCAATTAACCTACAAACCCACACATCTGTATAAACGACAGCTGTAATTTCTACATGGTGAAACCAAAATGTATAAAAATGGCCTTTATTAAAATCTGACAATGTGCACTTTAACCACAAGTGATTTTTTTCTATTACCAACCTCAAATTGTGGAGTACAGAGGCAAATAAATAAATGACGGGTCTTTGTCCCAAACATTATGGAGGGCACTGTAAATTGTGTCATTATCTGTGGAAACCTGTGCCCACACGAAAGCAGAACTGTCATTCTGCTATCTTTTTCAACAGCTCAATATAGTCTGAGACATAGTCACGCCAGCTTGACAACTTTCTGTAATGAGAAATGAACATTAATACTTTAAGCATAGTTCATATCAAATGCCTGAAAATTGTATGTATTTCATTGTAATTTCATACTCCTTTTGTAATATTTGATTATAACCTGTTAATTACTGACCTCTCTCCATTAAGCAATTGTACATTATTATTCTGGAGTGCAAGCTGCACACAGGTCTGTGCAGAATATAATTCTGTCAAACCATTTTGCAAGGGGAATGAACTAAGGCTGCCCTCTAGAGGTGTCCAGTTTAATTCATACCTACCAGGGATGCGGACCATCCATCTATATACTAAAACTCTTGTTTGTTTGTTTGTTCCTGAACTACAGCCAAAACGGTCCACGATAGCGCGACAATTTTAGGCCCACCTTACTCACCGTCGTCCCTTTGGTGCTAATGGAAGAAGTTTCATTGAAATCGGTGTTATATTTTTTAAGTTATTCACATTTTAAAGTTTAAATCTATCTCCTAGGGAGGGAGAGGGGGTGGAGGGAAGGGGGAGGATGAGAGGGGAAGAGTGGGGGGGAGGGCGAGGGGAAGGGGGGAGGAGAGGGGGGTAGAGGGGAGGGGGTAGAGGGAAGGGGGGTGGAGGGAGGGGGGAACAGGGGGAGAGGGGTAGGGGGGAGGGGGGTGGGAGAGGGTGCTGCACCAATGCAGGAGAGGTTTGGACCTAACGGGTCCACTTGGTCTAGTATTGCTTATTGTTGCCACTTTTCTCACTGACCTATTAGCTCCTGACCAACGACCACTGTATATGAACCTTAGGATTATTCTCCTTTCATTAAGTCTATTTGTTAACCTCGGTATTTATTCACGAAATGCTGGAGTAACTCAGCAGGTCAGGCAGCATCTCGATTTCTCCTCAAGGTATGTCCACTTTGAAGAAGTTACGAGATGCTGCCTGACCTGCTGAGTTACTCCAGCATTTTGTGAATAAATACCTTCGATTTGTACAAGCATCTGCAGTTATTTTCTTATACTATTTGTTAACCTCTTCTTTTGTGCTTCTCAATACTACTTCAGCTCTGTATTTCAACCTGCATTACTTGAAAAGTGGTTGGAAGTACATTTGTAGGAAGGAGCTGCAGATGCTGGTTTACACCGAAGCAACTCAGCGGATCGGGCAGTTTCCCAGAAGAAAAGGAGTAGGTGACATTTCGGGTCAAGACCCTTCTTCAGCCTGAAGAATGTAATCATGTATTGTCTTTCCACTGACTGGTTTGCACGCAACAAAAGCTTTTCACTGTACCTCGGTACATGTGACAATAAACTGAACTGAACTGTGAAGGGTGTCGACCCAAATTGTCACCTATTCCTTTTTTCCGGACATGCTGCCTGGCCTGCAAAGTTACTCCAGCAATTTGTCCCTCTGTTTGAAAGTAAATTTAGTTAATACATTTCAGTAGAGAATCGGGTACGTTCTGGAAGGAAAAAAATTATAGGTTTTGGTAGAAGATTATAGGGGAATGGGAATAACTTAATATTTTTGTCAAATGAGCTTACGTTCTTTTACTGTGCTGGAACTTTCCATGATTCTTTTGAGGGTAGTAGATTTTTTAGATTTAGATTTAGAGATACAGCGCGGAAACAGGTCCTTCGGCCCACCGAGTCCGCGCCGCCCAGCGATCCCCGCACATTAACACTAACACTATACACACTAGGGACAATTTTTTAAAAACATTTGCCCAGCCAATTAACCTACATACCTGTACGTCTTTGGAGTGTGGGAGGAAACCGAAGATCTCGGAGAAAACCCACGCAGGTCATGGGGGAGAACGTACAAACTCCGTACAGACGGCGCCCATAGTCAGGATGGAACCTGAGTCTCCGGCGCTGCATTCGCTGTAAGGCAGCAACTCTACCGCTGCGCCACCGTAATGGGGAAATTGTGGGACAAGGACACGGGTGTAAAGATAAAATAGAGATAAACAGAGAAAATAAGTGTTGAGAAAGCAAAGAGTATAAATGAGTGGGAGTGAGAAATTAATTTCAGATGGCCTCTGTGGCGCAGCGGTGGAGCTGCTGCCTTACAGTGAATGCAGCGCCGGAGACTCAGGTTCGATCCTGACTACTGGCGCCGTCTATACGGAGTTTGTACGTTCTCCCCGTGACCTGCGTGGGTTTTCTCCGAGATCTTCGGTTTCCTCCCACACTCCAAAGACGTACAGGTTTGTAGGTTAATTGGCTGGGCAAATGTGAAAAAAATAAAATGAAATTGTCCCTAGTGTGTGTAGGATCGTGTTAATGTGCGGGGATCGCTGGGCGGCGCGGACCCGGTGGGCCGAAGGGCCTGTTTCCGCGCTGTATCTCTAAATCTAAAAAATCTCCCTGAGTGAAAGTAGCACCTGTGTTCTTGAGGACACGTTGCTGTCAGGAAACTACATGGGAACAATTTTTTCCCATCCTCTAAGAATTTTATATGTTTCTGCAAGATCCCTTCTCATCCTTCGAAAATTCCAGTGAATACAAGCCCAGTCGACCCATTCTTTCACCATACGTCAGTCCCGCCATCCCGGGAATTAACCTGGTGAACCTACGCTGCACTCCCTCAATAGCATTAATGTCCTTCCTCAAATTAGGACACCAAAGTTGCACACATTACACCAGGTGCGGTCTCACCAGGGCCCTGTACAACTGCAGTAGAGTTAAATGATAACTATTATCAGAGTTAAACTATATCACAATTGAGATTCATTTTACTTACTGAAGTAAATGATAGCTATTGGAAATTATAAACCGTCTGCAAGTAAATTTATTATGGATAAGTAATGGGCTGCAAGAAAAAATGTTGTGGATAAATATCAATGTAGGTAAATGAGCAACAATTCAGTCAGTGTCTGAATGTGAAAGTTGGGTTAATGCTTTGAGTGGACCTTTCAGTTGTACAATTTTTTTTCTTGTTTGAATAACATATTAGTTTAGTTTAGAGATACAGCGCGGAAACAGGCCCTTCGGCCCACTGAGTCCGTCCGCACAGACCAGCGATCCCCGCACATTAACATTATCCTACGCACACTAATGGCAATTTACATTTACGCCAAGCCAATTAACCTACATACCTGTACGTCTTTGGAGTGTGGGAGGAAACCGAAGAGCTCGGAGAAAACCCACAGGGAGAACGCACAAACTCCGTACAGACAGCACCCGTAGTCAGGATCGAACCTGGGGCTCTGGCGCTGTAAGGCAGTAAATCTACTGCTGCGCCACTGGGCCGCGCTAATTAAAAAAATATACAGTATATATATCTGAAAAGAAACTCCTCATTCCCAATTCTCATAAATTCCCAAATATCCGGCAGCATAGTGGCGCAGAAGTAGAGTTGCTGCCTTACTGCGCCAGAGGCCCGGGTTCCATCCTGACTGTAGGTGCTTGTCTATACGTAATTTAAACGTTTCTCCGGGAGCCCCGGTTTCCTCCCAGACTCCAAAGATGTACAAGTTTGTAGGTTAATTGGCTTGGTAAAATTGTAAATTGTCCCTAGTGTGTGTAGGATAGTGCTGTTAGTGTACGGTGATCACAGCTGGGCACAGACCCGTTGGGCCAAAGGGCCCGTTTCCGCGCTGTATCACTAATGGGCGGCACGGTGGCGCAGCGGTAGAGTTGCTGCCTTACAGCGAATGCAGCGCCTGAGACTCAGGTTCAATCCTGACTACGGGCGCCGTCTGTACAGAGTTTGTACGTTCTCCCCCTGACCTGCGTGGGTTTTCTCCGAGATCTTCGGTTTCCTCCCACACTCCAAAGACGTACAGGTATGTAGGTTGATTGGCTGGGCAAAATGTAAAAATTGTCCCTAGTGTGTGTAGGATAGTGTTATTGTGCGGGGATCGCTGGGCGGCGCGGACTCGGTGGGCCGAAGGGCCTGTTTCCGCGCTGTATCTCTAAATCTAAAAAATCTAAATCTAAACAACTGAACAACAGTGCTATTAAAAATGCAACAGTATCATCTCTTTTTCAAAGCACATTGGATGCTTACACACTAATGTGATACAATGTGGTCTGATTATTATTTGAATCATTATTCCGAAACAGTAACTTGAAAAGAATGATTCATTTTTTGATTACCTTCTCAAAATCCTCCCACTTGAATGCGTTTCTTTGACGGTTTCATGCAGCTGAGAAAACCTTGGCAAGCAGGAGCTGGAAGCGTCAAAGGTCACTTCAAATTTAACAATGAAGAGTTGATTATCCTGTGAACTTAGCAAATTTTTTGGCATGGCAGAAGAAAATATGGAGAGAGAGAACAATATTGGATATGAAGATTGAATTTCCAATGAATAATTCCACTGTTTAATCAATATGAGAGCATCAAAGATAACAGGCAGTGCATGATTAATATCTTCTGTAATTGATATTAAATTGAATCAGTACGCAAGTAGAGATGAAAAAAATATTATATGAGGGTTTAATTGATATTTATTGAACACTCCAGTTCTCAGTCACAAATCAAAACTGGGCAACCGTGAGCATCTGTGGACTGACAGCAGCAGTAAAGGCATGTTTAAAAATGAGGTATCAAATGGTGAAGTTGCAAACAGAGGACACTGGTGGCTGAGTTGCTGCCTGATAGCGCCCGGGTTCAATCCTGACCATGGGTGCTGCCTGTACGGAGTGTGTAAAATTTTATTGTTAAATTTAACATTAAGGTATCAATTAGCTTTATGGTTTTATTGCCCTTGTGAAATAAAGTATCTATTTGCTCATGTCTTTTAAGATGTATGAATTTTTACAATTTCAATGATCGTAATCTCTCCTATATGGTTTCTCTGATATTTGAATTTTTTTCTGTACTTCATCTTTACTTTTTGAGAAAAATGAATTTTGTATTCATTCATACCCTGTTACATTTCACTCTCTGACTGGAAAACTACTTTCAAACATTGCCTTCTACCTAATTAGGAAACTGCTCATTAAAGTTTGTTTTTCCCGTTAGATATCCATTTCACGTTTTGGCATATTTTTCAACGGATTCTAAACTTACATCCCAAAACTATGAGTATTCTGAATCAAATTATTTTGTAAGCAGATTGGACCTTTTTTACAGCACCAGACACCTGGGTTCAATCCTGACTACGGGTGCTGTCTGTCCGGCTTTTGTATGTTCTCCCTGTGACCACGTGGGTTTTCTCTGGGTGCTCCGGTTTCCTCCCACACTTCAAAGACGTACAGGGTTGTAGGCTAATTGGCTTCAGTTAAATTGTAAAGTGTGTAGGATAGTGCTAGTGTACGGGGTGATCGCTGGTCGGTGCTGACTCGATGGGCCGAAGGGCCTGGTTTTTCCTAAAGCAAATGATTCTCTGTATCATTAATATGGTTACTGTTCACATATTCCAAAAGTTCTTGGGTACTCTGAGATATAATATGAAGTTTAAAATCCACAGTTTCTAATAATTGGAAAGAACATAAACTTCAGTTTATTTGAGGAACATGTATTCACAAGTGATCAATTGATTTTCAATGAAGCATAGCTGCACATGCTATTTTTAATTTTAATTTAAATTTAGGGTACAAAAATATCCGTTGGCACACATTAAGATCCTTTTCTGCCAAGTGTTCTCTGTATTTGAAGAGAGTATGATGAGGCTCATAATGTGTAGGAAGGAACTGCAGATGCTGGTTTAAACCAACGATAGACACAAAGTGCTGGAGTAACTCAGCGGGACAGGCAGCATCTCTGGAACTTGTCCCTGTCTGAAGAAGGGTCTCGACCCGAAACGTCACCCATTCCTTCTCTCCAGAGATACTGCCTGTCCCACTGAGTTGCTCCAGCATTTTGTGGCTATGAGGCTCGTAACATGAAGTTGTGGTACTGGACTTGCCACTGAGAACAAATTGACGCAATCTACTAAGAATAGCAGACAATTGTATTGTTAGAGCATCAAAGTTTATTGTCTTAAATCTTAATTTTACCAGTTTGAATAGTTTATGGAAGCACTGTTATAATGTATCATTGAGCGGCAAGGTGGTGCAGCGATAGAGTTGCTTCCTTTCATCGACAGAGACCCAGGTTTGCTCCTGACTACTGGTGCTTGTTTGGACAGAGTTTGTACCTTCTCCCCGTGACCAACGTGGGTTTTCTTCAGGATCTCCGGTTTACTCCCACACTCCAAAGACGTACAGGTTTGTAGGCTAATTGGCTTGGTATAATCGTAAATTATCCCTAGTGTGTGTAGGATAGATAGTGTTAGTGTACAGGGATTGCTGATCGGCGCGGACTCAGTGGGCCGAAGGACCTGTTCCAGGATCTCTAAACTAAACTAAACTAACAACTCTCTTATTCTCAGAGGCATCTTTGAGGCTTGACTGGAGGGAAAGTTGTGATCATTCCAAGTACGTTCCCGATGTTGGGGGAGACCAGAACCAGGAACCACAGTTTAAGAATAAGGGGTAGGCCATTTAGAACGGAGATGAGGAAGAACCTTTTCGCCCAGAGAGTTGTGAATCTGTGAAATTCTCTGCATCAGAAGGCACTGGAGGCCAATTCTCTGGATGCTTTCAAGAGAGAGTTAGATAGAGCTCTTAAAGATAGCAGAGTCAAGGGATATGGGGGGGGAAGGCAGGAACGGGGTACTGATTGTGGATGATCAGGCCATGATCACAGTGAATGGCGGTACTGGTCGCGAAGGGCCGAATGGCCTACTCTTGCACCTATTGTCTAAATTTGTAAAATTGTAAAAAACCTTTATTGTCACTACACAAAGTACAGCGAAATTAAAGCAGTCCAGATGATGCAATCACACACAATCTATTGTTAGAACATAGAATATTTCTAAAAAGGGAAGAATTTCTCACCTTTTCTGTAGGATTAATTTATTCTGTAATTTATTAATTTGAAGTTGGACAGCATAATGCCTGAGGCATGGGACTTATAATATTGAGGCCAAGGCTATTCATTTGAAGGCTGTGGTTCATAACCTTCTGTGGGAGCTGGGGTGTTGAAATTCACTTAGCTGGGGAAAAAATTAAGTTTTAAAAAAACATGCATGGAATCAGTTATAATACCAGATTGCTGTACAAAATTAAAATCTGTTTCATGAAGTTCTATACCAGGTGATTCCACACTTCCCAGTTGTACCAAACTGCAACCTCTCAAGACTGCAAGACTGCATTGGGTGGTTTTTAATGAATGGAGCACAATTGATAAGAACCCTTGAAAAAGATAGTTATTAATTCAATGCTGCTATCCATCATTGCTAATTTGGTTTGTCTGATTCATATCCTGGGGTCTAAAATATTTTTCCAATACAGCTTATCATCAAAAACGCACTCTCAAATTGCCTTATGAAGAAGGGCTCCTCTCACTGAAATCTAGAACATACACCAAGGACTTGTAAAATGCAATAACATTGAAATTCATCACTTTAAAAAATCGCTGTATGTGGAATGACCCTGTGAACCACTGATATTTACAGTTAGATAACATTTGTCAATTAGAAACTGCCCTTTACCCTTGGGTCTTACCTCAGTTCAAATGGTTTTTGAATGAATTAAGAAGTGATTTCTTTGTATTTGTGTTTTAAGTGGACACAAGACATTGAAAGGGGAGAGTGAACAGCCAGATATTGTGGTCCATATTGGTCCCAATATCATATTAAGAAAAGAGGTGAGGTAAGGCAGTAGGTTAAAATGCAGGACCTCCAATGTTGTAATCTCAGCAGGAGATGGAGGAACACATATGTAGGCAGATTATGGAAATACGTGGAATGGTATGAAAGATGTAGGGCGGCACAGTGACACAACGGTAGAGTTGCTACCTTGCAGAGACCCGGGTTTGATCCTGACTATTGATGCTGTCTGTACGGAGTTTGTACCTTCTTCCTGTGAGCGCATTGGTTTTCTGTGGATCGTCTGGTTTCCTCCCACATCCCAAAGATGTGCAGGTTTGTCGGTTAATTGGCTTCTGTAAATTGTCCCTAGGATAGAATTAGTGTACAGGTGATCGTTGGTCAGCAAGGGCTCGGTGGGCCGAAGGGCTGCATCTCTAAAACTAGAACTAAATTTAGATTTAGATTTTTTTAGATTTAGAGATACAGCGCGGAAACAGGCTCTTCGGCCCACCAGGTCCGCACCGCCCAGCGATCCCCGCACATTAACACTATCCTACACACACTAGGGACAATTTTTAAAAAACATTTGCCCAGCCAATTAACCTACATACCTGTACGTCTTTGGAGTGTGGGAGGTAACTGAAGATCTCGGAGAAAACCCACGCGGGTCACGGGGAGAACCTACAAACTCCGTACAGACGGCGCCCGTAGTCAGGATCGAACCTGAGTCTCCGGCGCTGCATTCGCTGTAAGGCAGCAACTCTACCGCTGCGCCACCGTGTCACCTTTGTTCTATAAATATGCAGGGTATGGAGAGATATCGATCACGTGCAGACAAAAAGGATTAGTTTAATTTGGCATCTTGTTCGGCACAAATATTGTGTGCCAAAGAGCCTGTTTCTGTCCTGTATTGTTTTATGTTATCGTCTGAAGAAGGGTCTCGACCCGAAACGTCACCAGAGATGCTGCCTGTCCCGCTGAGTTCCTCCAGCATTTTGTGTCTATCTTCTGTTTTATGGTCTATGTTTATAGCATAGTTTTGTTGAGGCCAAAGTTTACCTACTTTTTCAGGGAAAGTTTATTTTACTAAAGCAAAGTTAACGTCAGTAATTTGGCGAGTTTACCCATTGACATTAAGTAACATGACAAAATCATTAAGTTAAGGTGCAGAAGAGAACAAAACATTGATTTTAAACGCCAGTACTATTGCTTTTCATTGTTGTATGAATGGTATTGGGAGGGGAAAAACATTCAATTGCTTGGTCTATTTGTATTTGTGATATAAGATTGTGCGTGTGTACGATTGTGTACGATTGTGCTTGTTAGCAGTAAGATTTTATTGAATTCTGTGCAAAAGAAATTCATAGTACCTCGGAACCATAGACTAAATTTGCAGTTGTTTAAATTTAACAATTAAATTAAATTTGTTCAATTTCAATTTATCGTTGTTACCTTTAACATTAAGGTGTCATGCTTACATTAGCTTTATGGGGTTTTATTGCCCTTGTGAAATAAAGTATATGTTTTCTCATGCATTTTAAGATGTATAAATTTTATGATCGAAATCTCTCTCCTATATTGTTTCTTTGATATTTACCATTTTTTGTGCACTTCATCTTTCAGAAAAATGTATTTTAGTTTCTTTCATTTCACTGACTGAAAAACTACTTTCAAACATTGCCTTTTACCTAATTAAGAAACTGCTCATTGAAGTTTGTTTTTCCCACTAAATATCCATTTCAAGTTTTGACATATTTTTCATGCTGGTATCTGATTCTAAATTTGCATCCCAAAACCATGATATTCTGAATCATAAGGAATAGGAGTAGAATTAGGCCATTCAGCTCATCAAGACTACTCGCCATTCAATCATGGCTGATCTATCTCTCCATCATAACCAAATTCTCCTGGCTTCTCCCCATAACCTCAGACACCTGTGCGAATCAGGAATCTATTTATCTCTGCCTTAAAAAATGTCCACCGACTTGGCATCTACAGCCTTCTGTGACAAAGAATTCCTCAGATTCACCACCCTCTGAACCTACTTTGCAGGCAGATTGGATCTTTTTTTACAGCTCCAAAGACTGGAGGTGCTGTATTTATGGTGACCACATTCTCCCTGTGACCACATGGGTTTTCTCCAGGTGCTTCGGTTTCCTCCTACATTCCAAGGACGTACGGGGTTTTGTAGGTAAATTGGCTTCTGTAAATTGGAAATTGTCCCTCGTGTGTAGGATAGTACTAGTGTATGTGTGATTGCTGGTCGATGCAGATTCAGTGGGCCAAAGGGCCCATTTCTACTTTGTATCCCTAAAGTCTAAAGTGTTCAGAGAAAAGCAGCGGTTTCCCAATACACCAACACATATTTATACATCTAATTTTTGGGCCATGACCCAGTTTTTGTGGAAACTTGCATTACAAAGTTGATAGTCATTTCCTGCATTACAGATAGCTCCTCTGTCCCTCTCTTCCCCTCCCAATTTCCCAGATCTCCCACTGTCTTCCTGTCTCCACCTATATCCTTCCTTTGTCCCGCCCCCCCTGACATCAGTCTGAAGAAGGGTCTCGACCCGAAACGTCGCCCATTCCTTCTCTCCTGAGATGCTGCCTGACCTGCTGAGTTACTCCAGCATTTTGTGAATGAATACCTTCGATTGGTACCAGCATCTGCAGTTATTTTCTTACAGCAGTGACTGCATCTCAGTATGATCTAATTGGCTGTAAAGCTATTTAGAAAGTGTTAAGATTTGAAAGACGGTCGATAAGTGCAAATTATTTATCTTTCTTTATTCCCCATTTGCCCTGTGCCAAACACAGCCTTTATTTCTTCTTTATGCTGAGAAATGACTATAAGAATTTATCACATTTCTTCAACTTTATATCTCATTCCTACCACCTGTCCTCGTTTCCCATCTACTATTTGAGTAAGAGTTGCAAATGGAAAGAATGAGCAAGGTTTATACATCATATTACACACCTGATAAATATAATAGTTTGATAATCTGCTAAGTGTACAACTGTTGACGGCGTACAAAATGATACTTTAAAGGTATTCATGTAAAAATGACTAACGTTTTCTGTTGTGAGCTACGATAAATACGGGCACCTGGCATTTTATGTATTTAATTTATGCGTTTTCAAATAATATTGGTTAATTAATATTAATATTTTTTCAAATTTATGCCCGTTAAAATATTTAGATTTATATATGTTTAATCATGTGCTGCTTTTCAGGAACTCCTGCATAAAATGCGAGCTGCCTGTATATATTTGATTTTGTGCTTGTAAAATTTGTTCCATTAATCTTTGAATGCCTGAGAGACCTCTCATGACTTGCATTTGCATGTATTCTTCAAATACAAGTCTTGCTCACCAGTCATTTTCTGTCATTAAAAATTGAATTATACAACAATCTAAAATTAAACCATGTAAATTACACAATGATTTTATGATTTGAAAAGCGTTTTAAATTATTCTTCATGTGACCAGTTACTGTGGAATGGATTGTAATATTACACGGATGGAACATTTCATTAAAAAAATAAAATGCTGGAAATACACCAGGTTCCTGGGTGAAGATTATGTGCGAAAAGCATCACCTGATTGTTTTGTTCTTCAGATAATGGCTGATGTGTTGTGTTCTCCCAGCATTCGTGTTTTTTTCTTCTTGCATTTTCACAGCGGTGTTCAAAATGATCGCTCAGAGAAAAAGTGGGCACAGTGGCTCACCTGGTAGACCTGCAGTCATGCAGCACCAGAGTCCCAGGTTCCATCATGATCCTGGGTCGCTGTGTGGAGTTTGCGCGTTCCCCCTGTGATCGCGTGGGTTTCCTTCGGGTGCTCCGGTTTCCGCCCACATTCTAAAGACTTGTATGTTAATTGGCCCTTTATAAATTGCCCCTTGTGTGTAGGGAATGGATGTGAAAGTGCAATAATACAGGACTGGTGTAAAACGGTTGACCGATGGTTGGCGTGGACCCGGTGGGCCGAAGGGACTGTTTCCATTCTGTGACTTTCAATTCAAGTCATAACGGGATACTGTCCAGGTGGAACATCACCAATTTGTATCCCAGATGGTGAGAATTTAGTTTTTCATGTCACCTCTGTAATTTCCAGCTCTTTCAATTAATTAAGACCAAGAGGTCAGAATACGTAAGACAGTCTTAACAAATCATAAGATCATAAGTGATAGGAGCAGAATTAGGCCATTCGGCCCATCAAGTCTACTCCCCCATTTAATCAAGTCAAGTCAAGTTTATTTGTCACATACATATACAAGATGTTCAGTGAAATGAACGTGGCAACGCCTGCAGATTGTGCTAAACTACAAAACAGAATAGAAAAAAAAATTTTGAACACAAAAATAAATTAATACAGTAAATTAAATTAGTCCCTGGTGATATGAGACTTAACAGTCCTGATGGCCTGTGGGAAGAAACTCCGTCTCATCCTCTCTATTTTCACAGCGTGACAGCGGAGGCGTTCGCCTGACAGTAGCAGCTGGAACAGTCCGTTGCTGGGGTGGTAGGGGTCCCCCATAATGTTGCTGGCTCTGGATCTGCATCTCCTGATGTATAGGTCCTGCAGGGGGGCGAGTGTAGTTCCCATAGTGTGTTCAGCCGAACGCACTACTCTCCGCAGAGCCTTCCTGTCCTGGGTCTTGATCATGGCTGATCTATCTCCCTCCTAACACCATTCTCCTGCCTTCTCCCCATAACCTCTGACACCCGTACTAATCAAGAATTTACTCATCAAGAATTGTTGAAGAAGGATGGACAAAGACAGCTTCTGCAGCTTGATATTTTAAAATTACAGATGCATGAATATTTGTATTTGTTTAACATTGTGTTGTCACGGAGAGAGAAAGTGCTTATTCTAAGGTAAAGGAATGAGTTTGAGCTTTAAAGGATTGTATTCTGATGTTAAATACTTTTAAAACGTACCACCTGTCTGCATTAACTGATCTATTTTTTATTGCAGATTATAGTCAGAGGAAACAGAGCATGGAAAGACACCTCTATAAATGGCCTTTTGGAAGAGTTCAATGATATTTCTGTAACTCGCTCAAACTCTCTGCGTAGGGAGAGTCCACCTGGTGTACCGCAGATAAATTCAAACCATAGCCCATGCAGTCCTGAGGAGAATGGCTACAGCCATTATTATTTCAGACACACATATGATATTGAACCTTCAAAAGATTTCACCACAGGGAAATTCAAAGAACAGAGAACTCATGCAGAAGACTGGGATAGATTTTACACTTGTAACACCAAAGCAACTCAACAGAATGGCCAGGATTTGAACAGAGCTCGGTCTGTAGAAACGTATTATTTAGAAGATAATGTACAAAAGATGGATTTTGGTAGATTACTGCCAGACTACCATGCCTACATGGTGTCAAAGATTAGGCCGGCAGATCACACTGTGACAAGCAGGGATTCCCCAGCAGCTCAAAAGTCACCGTTAGGTCACAGGAGATACCCACAAGCTACACCTTCTCGAACCGCTTCTCAGCGAGAAGCTCCTACTGAAAAGTTGGACTATAAAGAAAAAGACTTGGGTCCAGAACCACAAAGGGAAGACATAGATAAGCGGCCAGAGTCATCCTATGTCACACCAACCAGCCCTCAACCAGCCATGAGACAGAGATCAAAATCAGGATCTGGACTACAGGAGCCAAATATGCTACACGCTGCCAGTGCATTTAAGTCACCACGACCCACTGGACATTCATATAGTTCATACACTTACCCCAGGCTGTCTGAGACGACGGCTGTATCATGCATTCCTAAGGTAAATGCCGCATTCATATTCAAATCTTCAACACTTGTGTTTGCATCTGCATTCCACCTCTGCGTGGCTCTGTGGGGTGTGGTTTTCACTGGATTTCTTTCCTCCCTAGCTGCAGTTTTTTTTTCCATCCTCTCTTTTGGCTGATTTTTTTTTTTTAAATGTGATTACGCTGTTTTTCTTTTGAAGCCAATTCCTTTCGAAGATGGACACAAAATGCTGGAGTAACTCAGTGGGACAGGCAGTATAACTGGCCACTCCTTCTCTCTGGAGGTGCTGCCTGACCCGCTGGGAGTTACTCCAGCATTTTGTGTTCATCTTCGGTTTAAACCAGCATCTGCAGTTCCTTCCTACCTGCTTTCAAAGATGCAATGTTTGGTCTTAATTGGTTTACAGAGTACAAACAAAGGGGTAAATAAGTTAGTCGTTGTATTTATATGTGATTAAGTGAAGGAGAACATAACCTGAAGGAGATAGTTGGGTGGTCAACAGTATCAATGAATCTGAAGAGTTGTCCTTTCGGTAGAATATTTCAAAAATTTATCCTTTTTTGGACAACGTGCTCTGCATCCTGCTGATATTTTGCTAATCAGAGAATCATTCTACACGCTGCTTCCTTTGATTTTGCACATAAATCGTCCAATATTTCTCACCCAGTATTGCATCAGTTCATGTTTACATGACAACCAATTTTTTTTCCCCCCCTACTTCCTTTTAAAAGCCTATTCTGAAATAATGCTGGATGGAATTGTGTGCTTCTCCTTCGTCTTCTTGCCTGTGGCGTGCACAGCCTAAAGTTGTAGGCCGAGGGTAGACATCCAGGCCAGGGCAGCATCAGTTGCTGGGTGGATGGCCTTGATGCCACCAGGGAAAAGCCTCAGTGAGCAGTCATTCACGATGTGTGGGATAAGAAAATAACTGCAGATGCTGGTACAAATCGAAGGTATTTATTCACAAAATGCTGGAGTAACTCAGCAGGTCAGGCAGCATCTCGGGAGAGAAGGAATGGGTGACTTTTCGGGTCGAGACCCTTCTTCAGACTGAACTTCAGTCTGAAGAAGGGTCTGAAGAAGGGTATCGACCCGAAACATCACCCATTCCTTCTCTCCCGAGATGCTGCCTGACCTGCTGAGTTACTCCAGCATTTTGTGAATAAATACCTACGATGTGTGGGATGGTCTGGTCTGGATATTTGCAGTCGCAAGCAGGGCTGTCTGTCATTGTGTGCTGATTCTGCTGTAATTGAAGGCTAAAAGCACCTACTTTGCTCCTCCGGCAGGTCACGTTTATTTAGTAAATTGTTTTGAATGCTGTTACCACAGGATCTTTTGTTGCTAACAAAGATCACTAAATTCCTCCCAGCCACTATTGGAACACACAGATGAATTTGTACTACACCTGGGAGGATGGGTTAAGGAGCTGCTGAGGTCTCTCTTGCTGTGAAGTTAAGATTACACCATGTGGAGCTCATAAGAAATGGGCAACAACGAAAAATGTTGATGGCGGGCAGGTATATTGGAATTTCCATTGTACTTTAACTTGGTGGAGTTTCACAGGAGTGCATCATGCACCATTGACGTTAGGCCACATAACGGGATAATACGAAGGTCAGAGCAGTAGGTTCGACAGAGTGTATTGAAAGTGGATAGTGAGATGGCATGGAGTGAGTTTCGGAGCGTAGGAGCAATATGTAATTTTGAGGTGCACACAAGGCCAGAATTGGAGAAGTGCAGATATTTCTGAGAATTGTGGTTGTAGAGAAAACTCCATAAGTTGGGAAAGGTGACGCCACCAAGAGATTTGAAAACATTTTCTGCTTGATTGAATTCTGTTCTAACATGAGAAACTTTATTTTAGTTTTTTTTAGTTTAGAGATACAGCGTGGAAACAGGCCCTTCGACCCACCAAATTCGCACCGACCAGTGATCCCCACACACTAACACTACCCTACACACACTAGGGACAGTTTACTATTTTACCAGGCCAATCAACTTACGTCTGTAAGTTTGTACCTCTTTGGAGTGATGGAGGAAACTAGAGCTCCCGGGTAAAATCCAGGCAGGTCACATGGATAACGTACAAACTCCATACGGACCCATCAAAACTGGGTCTCGAGCTGTAAGGCAGCAACTCTACCGCTGTGCCACCGTGCCGCACTTGGTGGTATCGAGAAACTAAAGCAGATATTGTATCCAGCAATATTCTAAGCCATTTTTATTTCATAGCAGCAGACTCGCAGATGATTAGTTTTCATTTTTCATATTGTGATGTCTTGGGAGGTCGGGAGCTTTTCTCTTGAAGGTTGGGAGGTGTGGGTGCCGGAAATGAAGACAGAAAAGTTCTTGTTTTCAAACTTAAATTCCATATATTTAGTCTTTTCCAAAAACAGGTAAACTTAATTGTTTGCAGACAGGTACACAAAACCAAAACAGGTAGTTAAATCAAAACTGTAGCTTGCTGCCTTCTTACAAAATATGACTCAAACACTGCTTCTCTCCCTCTCCCTCTCCCTCTCCCTCTCCCTCTCCCTCTCCCTCTCCCTCTCCCTCTCCCTCTCCCTCTCCCTCTCCCTCTCCCTCTCCCTCTCCCTCTCCCTCTCCCTCTCCCTCTCCCTCTCCCTCTCCCTCTCCCTCTCCCTCTCCCTCTCCCTCTCCCCTCCAGTCGCTGTCTCCCTCTTTAAATATACTGCTTCCCTTCCCTTTTAGCTCCCTCACTGAGGCAATCAGCTCAAATGGTTCAGCTGCGCAGCAATCAGTGTCAGCAGCAATCAGCAGCAATCAGTGTCAGCAGCAATCAGTGTCAGCAGCAATCAGTGTCAGCAGCAATCAGTGTCAGCAGCAATCAGTGTCAGCAGCAATCAGTGTCAGCAGCAATCAGCAGCAATCAGTGTCAGCAGCAATCAGTGTCAGCAGCAATCAGTGTCAGCAGCAATCAGTGTCAGCAGCAATCAGTATCAGCAGCAATCAGTGTCAGCAGCAATCAGTGTCAGCAGGGCAGGCAGCCCTGCTGACTATGGGTTCTGTAGTCTTTTGCTGGCAGCCATGATGGTTTGTAGTCCTTGTTGCATCCACCGGGAGGAAATGTATCTCCCCTCTATGACTCTACCTCTCATGATATCACAATATGTATTGCAGTTTTTGTGTGTGACATTTTGTTTTTTCTTCTGTATGGCTTCATGCTGCTATCTCTTTTTAATTCCCCTCTCCTGAAGACAAAATTTTGAAGTGACTATCATTCTCCATACATATTTACCATTGTATCCAAATGTGCATCCATATGTGTGAACATAGAATATGGAACATAGAACAGGAACAATGTATGCCGAACATGATGTCAAGACAAACTAGTCTCCGCCTGCACATAATCCTTACCTCTGCATCCCTTGCATATCCATGTGCCTGTCTTAAAACCTCTTAAACACCACTATCAAAACTGCATCTACCACCATCCTGGCAGCGCATTCCTAGGCACCCACTACCCTCTCTATAAAAGACTTGCCCAACACATCTCCTTTAGACTTTGCCCCTCTCGTGTTAAAGTTATGCTCTCTAGTCTTTGACATTATCGCTGGTAAAAAGATTCTGACTGACACCCCTATCCATGACTTTAGAGATACAGCATGGAAACAGGCCCTTCGGCCCACCAAGTCCGCACCGAATCATTCACGTACATTAGTACTATCCTACACACTAGGGGCAATTTACCAAAGCCAATTAACTTACAAACCTGAAAGCCTTTGGAGTGCGGGAGGAAACCGAAATACCCAGAGAAAGCCCATGCGGTCACAGGGAGTACATGCAAAGTCCATACAGACAGCACCTGTATCAGGATCGAGCCCGTGTCTCTGGCGCTGCAAGGCAGCAACTCTACCGCTGCACCACTGTGCCGCCCCGTAATTTTATATGCCTCTCATAATTTTATATACTTCCATGAACTGAAACACAACAGACATGGCTATGATGTGAGAATGACATGTGAGTTTCATTCTCTGTTTAACTGACATGTGGATGCTCACTTTCTGATGGAGCCACATCTACATTATGCAACGAGGCAACATAATCCCGTACTGTCTCCTCAGTTGTGTAGGACATGAGCTATGGCCATTTGCCTCACCCTCCTACTGCCATTGTTAGGATCTCCTGGTTCATTACTCAAGAGGAGTTGAGTATAGGAGCAAAGAGGTCCTTCTGCAGTTGTACAGGGCCCTAGTGAGACCGCACCTGGAGTACTGTGTGCAGTTTTGGTCTCCAAATTTGAGGAAGGACATTCTTGCTATTGAGGGCGTGCAGCGTAGGTTTACTAGGTTAATTCCCGGAATGGCGGGACTGTCATATGTTGAAAGACTGGAGCGACTAGGCTTGTATACACTGGAATTTAGAAGGATGAGAAGAGATCTTATCGAAACGTGTAAGATTATTAAGGGGTTGGACACGTTAGAGGCAGGAAACATGTTCCCAATGTTGGGGGAGTCCAGAACCAGAGGCCACAGTTTAAGAATAAGGGGTAGGCCATTTAGAACTGAGATGAGGAAAAACCTTTTCAGTCAGAGAGTTGTGAATCTGTGGGATTAATTCTCTGCCTCAGAAGGCAGTGGAGGCCAATTCTCTGAATGCATTCAAGAGAGAGCTGGATAGAGCTCTTAAGGATAGCGGAGTCAGGGGGGTATGGGGAGAAGGCAGGAACGGGGTACTGATTGAGAATGATCAACCATGATCACATTGAATGGCGGTGCTGGCTCGAAGGGCCGAATGGCCTCCTCCTGCACCTATTGTCTATTAGATTAGACATCCAATTTGGTCCATATTTATTTCTCAGCAAAACATTGTTGGACTAAACATTAGATCTCCTTTGCATTGAACTTCCATGATAGTGGCGGTCTTGTGTGTCCATTGTTTCTGAACTACAGTTCAATTGACGGCAGATCACAGAGCCACATCTACATTACGCATGTAAAGGAAGTACATGGAATAATTTCTCAACCCATTAGGTTTGCAATGTCCTAAAAATACCTTTTCATGATGTTGAATGTTAATACTGTACATAATACCGTTTCAGATACTGGAAACATGAGAAAGCTTTTTGGAAATCAGGCAAAATATGAATTCTTCTTAAAAATTGATCACTTGGCAGACAATCTTTCCTTTTATCTAGCTTAATGTATTTTCAATACAGGAACTTCTAACTCCATTGACATTAAAATGAAAACGATGTTAAGATTAAACTGCATCTACTGTAAGTAATTATCTAGCTTATTTTACCATATTATATTATGTATATGATCATTTATCTGAGAGGTTTGTTTCAGCCTTTTCATTTTCTTTCCTTGCATGCTGATTTTATCCTGTGGAGTTTTGTCAAGGACAAGATGTGTAATCAATGTTCCAAATGGGATTCTAGCATATTTGCAGTGATTTTTAGAACAGGTATTTTCAATTAATTAATGACCTCTATCACGTTGACTAAAATCACATTTACTTCATGTTGTCTCGAACAAAAAAAAAGAAATATTGATTCTCAATGAAAATATATAATGTATGAAGGCAATTTAGTTCATTTCAGGAATTGGCATGAAACTGTGGTGAAATATGTCCATCTGATAGATATTCAGATGCTACTATATAATGCTTATCTGATTCACTTAAATTGAGTTGGAAGCAGCCATTTCATGAGATTCCTTCTGCACAATCATACCTCTAGATCCTTATGTCTCTGTAAAAGCAAGGAGGCCGGGAGAGTAGAGCTGCATTTTGATATTAAACAATTAAGTGTGAATTGAATGGAGCCTAGACTGAATCAATTCAATAAAGCATTAATATTCTGCTGTGGTTGCTGCTAACTTTTTTAATTACTCCATGGACAATGGAAAAGGATTTCCAAAATGAATTTAAAAAGTGACAGTCTTAAATATTGCAGCATATGCAAGACGTTAAGATGGTTAAGGATGACGCGGTGGCGAAACGGGAGAGCTACTGCCTTACAGCGCCAGAGACCAGGGTTCGATCCTAACTATGGGCGCTGTCTGTACAGAGTTTGCACGTTCTCCCCGTGACCTGCGTGGGTTTTCTCTGAGATATTTGGTTTCCTCCCACACTCGAAAGATGTACAGGTTTGTAGGTTAATTGGCTTGGTATAAATGTAAAAAATTGTCCCTAGTGTATGTAGGATAGTGTTAATGTATTGAGGGCATGCAGCGTAGGTTTACTAGGTTAATTCCCGGAATGGCGGGACTGTCATATGTTGAAAGACTGGAGCAACTAGGCTTGTATACACTGGAATTTAGAAGGATGAGAGGACATCTTATCGAAACGTATAAGATTCTTAAGAGGTTGGACACGTTAGAGGCAGGAAACATGTTCCCAATGTTGGGGGAGTCCAGAACAAGGGGCCACAGTTTAAGAATAAGGGGTAGGCCATTTAGAACTGAGATGAGGAAAAACCTTTTCAGTCAGAGAGTTGTGAATCTGTGGAATCTGTGGAATTCTCGGCCTCAGAAGGCCAATGATCACAGCCATGATCACATTGAATGGCGGTGCTGGCTCGAAGGGCCGAAGGGCCTCCTCCTGCACCTATTGTCTATTGTCTATTAATGTGCGGGTATCGCTGGTCAGCACAGACCGGTGGGCTGAAGGGCCTGTTTCCGCGCTGTATCTCTAAAAATAAATGGTGCTGCACATGGGACTTGCATCTGCTTGTTTCCTGCAAGTTGACGTGGAAAAAGTAAACTATCGCTCTTGGATTTCCGTATAGCCAAAGGTAACTGTGTGTAATCTGTAAGCCAAGGTGCCTGCATAATCTCCCATGGATGGACACAAAGTGATGGAGTAACTCAGCAGGTCAGGCAGCATCTTCCCCCACCCTATTCATCCTACTAGTTCCACTGTTCACATCCTTGGGTCCCTTCGTTATCACCTGTTCCCCAGCCAACAACAGGCCATGATGGGCTCCATCCTTCCTGCCCTGGTTTGTTCTGGCTTTTTCCTACCTCCAGTCCCCCCCCCCCCCGCCCCCTCCTCTCCTTTCATGCCTGAGGAAGGGTTCCGACCCAAGATGTCACTCATCCCTTTTCTCCAGAGATGCTGCCAGACCTGCTAAGTTGCTCCAGCACTTTGTGTCCATCTTCGGTATAAACCAGCGTCTGCAGTTCCTTCCTACACATGGACTCCTCCCACGTTGGGAGCTCCTGGAGTGTCTGCTTTCAGTGGAAGCCACGTTACTACCAGCGGGCCTGAAATGCGATGAACTGCGAGAGATGGGTGATTGGGGGAGTAGCTAACCCACTTCTCAGATAGGTTAATCATCATTGGAATGGAAGTATAGACTCATCAGTCAGAGTATTGAGTATAGAAGTTGGGAGGTCGTGTTGCAGTTGTATAAGACGTCGGTGAGACTGCATTTTGAATATTGTGTTCAGTTCTGGGCATCATGTTATAGGAAAGAAACTGTCAAGCTTGAAAGGGTTGAGAGAAGATTTACGAGAATGTTGCCAGGACCAGCGGGTCTGAGCAACAGGGAGAGGTTGAGTAGGCTGGGTCTCTATTTCCTTGGAGCGCAGGAGGATGAGGGGTGATCTTATCGAGGTGTATAAAATCATCAGAGGAATAGATCGGGTAGATGTACAGAGTTTCTTGCCCAGAGTAGGGGAATTGAGGACCAAAGGACATAGGTTCAAGGTGAAGGGGAAAAGATTTAATAGGAATCTGAGGGGTAACTTTTTCACACAAAGGGTGGTGGGTGTATGGAACAAGCTGCCAGATGAGGTAGTTGAGGCTGGGACTATCCCAACGTTTAAGAAACGGTTAGACAGGTACATAAATAGGACAGGTTTGGTGGGAAACGGACCAAGCGCAGGCAGGTGGGTAAGTTGGGCTGAAGGGCTTGTTTCCACACTGTATCACTCTATGACTCCACGCTACTTGCATTCATGCCCCTCCCCTCAAAAAGTGTAGTGGGAAGAAAATTCCTAAGTGTAATGTCTTAATCATCTTTGGATTCCCATCAGTGACTTCTGTGGCTGATGTGATGGACAAGCCATTTCTTTCTTTAATAATTAGGCCGGCACGATAGCGCAGTGGTAGAGTTGCTGCCTTGCAGCGCCGGAGACCCGGGTTCGAGCCCGACTACGGGTGCTGTCAGTACGGAGTTTGTACGTTCTCCCCATGATCTGCGTGGGTTTTCTCATAGATCTTCAGGTTTCCTCCCAAACTCCAAAGACGTACAGGTTTGTAGGTTAATTCCTGATAAATATAAAAATTGTTCCTAGTGGGTGTAGGATAGTGTTAATGTGTGGGGATCGCTGGTCGGCGCGGACCCGATGGGCTGAAGGGCCTGTTTCTGCGCTGTATCCCTAAGCTAAACTAAATTTAGATGGGGCATCTTGGTCATATTTTTTAATTATTTTTCATATTTCAGATACAGCGCGGAAACAGGCCTTTTCGGCCCACCAAGTCCGCGCCGCCCAGCGATCCCCGCACATTAACACTATCCTACACACACTAGGGACAATTTTTACATTTACCCAGTCAATTAACCTACATACCTGTACGTCTTTGGAGTGTGGGAGGAAACCGAAGATCTCGGAGAAAACCCACGCAGGTCACGGGGAGAACGTACAAATTCCTTACAGTACAGCACCCGTAGTCAGGATCGAACCCGGGTCTCCGGCGCTGCATTCGCTGTAAGGCAGCAACTCTACCGCTGCGCCACCGTGCCGCCCTTGGTCAGCATGGACCAGTTGGGCCGAAGAGCCTGTTTCCGTGCTGCACGGTTGTATAACTCTGATTTCGATTATGACAAATGTAATAATTAACCCTTGTAATTAATGTTGGAAAAAATGATTTAAAAAATTACTTATAAAATTAAAATATGATTTGTGTATTTGGGTTAATTAAATGTGTTAAACCGTAATTGGGCATGAAGGACATCAATTAAAGCATGGTAGCAAAAATGATTGTGTATAAATTTTGTTCTACAAAGTTGATTATTAGCAGTTCAGAGATGACAGGTATATATGGTCAATGCACTTGACTTAACTCTTGAATGGAAATATCAGTGTGGAAATATTAACTGAAAGGTACTTGGCCATTTCACAGGTCAGGTTTCGGTCATTGTTTTTTAATGGTAGCAAACGCCAAGAGAACATAAAACGTCAATTTTTGGTCATTGTTGCTGACGAACTGACTCCTGACACGCCAACAGAATTTGTAAATGAATATCAGGGAATGCTAACTGTTTCACTGTCACTTTGGAAGGAGCTTAGGGGGGAGGCGTCATTATTGGTCAGAGGGCGGTGAATCAGTGGATATTTTTAAGGCAGAGATAGATACATTTTTGATTAGTATGGGTGTCAGGGGTTATGGTGAAAAGGCAGTAGAATGGGGTTATAGACAATAGACAATGGGTGCAGGAGTAGGCCATTCAGCCCTTCAAGCCAGCACATTGAATGGCGGTGCTGGCTCGAAGGGCCGAATGGCCTCCTCCTGCACCTATTGTCTATTGTCTATTACCACCATTCCAATGTGATCATGGTTGATCATTCTCAATCAGTACCACGTTCCTGCCTTCTCCCCATACCCCCTGACTCCGCTATCCTTAAGAGCTCTATCTAGCTCTCTCTTGAATGCATTCAGAGAATTGGCCTCCACTGCCTTTTGAGGCAGAGAATTCCACAGATTCACAACTCTCTGACTGAAAAAGTTTTTCCTCATTTCCTCATGGTTGATCATTCTCAATCAGTACCCCGTTCCTGCCTTCTCCCCATACTCCCTGACACCGCTATCCTTAGGAGCTCTATCTAGCTCTCTCTTGAATGCATCCAGTGAATTGGCCCCCACTGCCTTCTGAGGCAGAGAATTCCACAGATTTACAACTCTCTGACTGAAAAAGTTTTTCCTCATCTCTGTTCTAAATGGCCGACCCCTTATTCTTAAACTGGTTCTGGACTCCCCCAACATTGGGAACATGTTTCCTGCCTCTAACATGTCCAATCCCTTAATAATCTTAGGAGGGAGTGATAGATCAGCCTTAATTGAATGGTGTAGTAGACTTGATGGGCCGAATGGCCTAATTCTGCTCCTATCACTTATGAACTTATGACAGGTGGAAATATAATTGTGAACACTTAACCCCCCATCTCCCACCTCGGTTGTAATTCATGGACAAATGCACACATTTTCATTTTCAATATTGCTGATAGTTGTATCTGTATGATGTGACCTGAAGAGAAAACACCAAGGTAAGAAAGAATAGTCTGTATGTTAAGGGGGAAGGTTTAGTACAGGTCCACTACCGATTTTCTGGCAGCTGGTGGTCCAGTACCTCCTTTAATCCAGGCAGCTGGATGTCAAGTCAAGTCAAGTCAAGTCAAGTTTATTTGTCACATACACATACACGATGTGCAGTGAAATGAAAGTGGCAATGCCTGCGGATTGTGCACAAAAAAGAATTACAGTTACAGCATATAAATAAAGGTAATAAAGTTAATATAGAGAAGACAAAATTTAGTCCCTGGAGTTATAAAAGTTAACAGTCCTGATGGCCTGTGGGAAGAAACTCCGTCTCATCCTCTCCGTTTTCACAGCGTGACAGCGGAGGCGTTTGCCTGACCGTAGCATCTGGAACAGTCCGTTGCTGGGGTGGCAGGGGTCCCTCATGATCTTGCTTGCTCTCGATCTACACCTCCTGATGTATAGGTCCTGCAGGGGGGCGAGTGTAGTTCCCATGGTGCGTTCTGCCGAACGCACTACTCTCTGCAGGGCCATCCTGTCCTGGGCAGAGCTGTTCCCAAACCAGACTGTAATGTTGCCGGACAGGATGCTCTCTACAACCCCAGAGTAGAAGCAATGAAGGATCCTCAGAGACACTCTGAATTTCCTCAGCTGTCTAAGGTGGTAACTAAAGTGGATGCATGTATGGTCCGCACCACCACATCCTCCTTAGTTACCTCTGGGGACCACCTCTATCAACGAAACAGTACTATTTGCTTTTACATTCGGGTTCACTTACAAACGTGCTGATTATAATATACTAAGCATGCCAGCTGTTTCAAACAGTGGTGGATCTAACAGTGGTTATTTGTTGTGGTGATATTGGAAGGAGTGAATATAACTTATCTGCTTCATTAACTTCATGTTCATCATTCCTAAATTAACTGGCGTTGCATTTGCATTCAGTTTAATTGTTTTTCTGTTGGCAAAGGACGTTCATATACTCGAAAGTTAATGTAAAGTTCACATGCAAGTTAGTGCTTAATCTCAAAGTTGAATGAGTTCGTTTTTTTGGGGTGGCACGGTGGCGCAGCGGTAGAGGAGCTACTGCCTTACAGCACCAGAGACCCGGGTTCGATCCTGACTACAGGTGCTTGTCTGTATAGAGTTTTGTACGTTCCCCCCTTGACCTGCCTGGGTTTTCTTCAAGATCTTTGATTTCCTCCCACACTCCAAAGACGTACAGATTTGTAGGTTAATTGGCTTGGTATAAATGTAAAAATTGTCCCTAGTGCGTGAAGGGTAGTGTTGGTGTGCGGGCATCGCTAGTCAGTGCAGATTCGGTCGGCCAAAGGTCATGTTTCCGCGCTGTATCTCCAAACTAAACTAAGCTTTAAAAAATTTTGTGGATGACTATCAACAGTTTCTAACTCTCCACTTTCCCTCTTCCTTGATCATTCACTTTCAAAGAAGCATTCTGAAACAGGAATACCCAACAGAAATTGGGTATCTGGTAGAGACAACTGGTCAACTTTCTTCGCACAGTTATTTCTCAGGCAATCCACGCCTAATACCATACACATACAGCCGGAAACAGGCCTTTTCGGCCCACCAAGTCCGTGCCGCCCAGCGATCCCCGTACATTAACACTATCCTACACACACTAGGGACAATTTTTACATTTACCCAGCCAATTAACCTACATACCTGTACGTCTTTGGAGTGTGGGAGGAAACCGAAGATCTCGGAGAAAACCCACGCAGGTCACGGGGAGAACGTACAAACTCCTTACAGTGCAGCACCCGTAGTCAGGATCGAACCTGAGTCTCCGGCGCTGCATTCGCTGTAAAGCAGCAACTCTACCGCTGCGCTACCGTGCCGCCTAGTATAGTAATATCTAGTATAGTACGTTACACCCCAGCGGTATGAACATTGACTTCTCTAACTTCAGATAGTTCCTCTGTCCCTCTCTTTCTCCTCCCCCCTTCCCAGTTCTCCCACTAGTCTTCCTGTCTCCTACTACATCCTATCTTTTTCCCACCCCCTCCCCTGACATCAGTCTGAAGAAGGGTCTCGACCCGAAATGGCACCCATTCCTTCTCTCCAGAGATGCTGCCTAACCCGCTGAGTTATTCCAGCATTTTGTGTCTACCTTGGTATAGTAGCATGCTCTTTGGCAAATTAATCTGTGAGTGACACCTCCCAATTCAAAGATCAGCGTAGCAAAGCTAGAAGGAATTGGTGGGCATATTGTGATTCCATCAAAAATCTATTTAAAAGATGAAATGGGCAAAAGCATGTAAAATGCTAACTGGAGAGTTTTATCCATAGGTTGTAAATTTGAGAAGTATGTAAAAATAACAGAGATTAAAAGTTTAAAAAGCAAGCAGCTGGTGATTAGAAATATTTTTTTGTTCTCCTTTCCAATCCGTTAAACCGTTCAGTTTTAATAGCCTGATAACTTAGTTTCAGTGCTATATTTAAAAAAATTGAATCAATCCAATTTAGTTTGGTATCTTTGATCTAAAGCACCCTTCAATCAAAACTCATTGCCCATTGACTGACATCGCAATGCATTGGTTATGCGTTCACCTTCTTAGCTGGTGAAAATGCTAAGAAAAGCTTGATTCACAAAAGAAGGACGGCTGTGAATATAAAGTTTAACTTGGGAAAATCATTAGTAGCCACTTAGGTTGTGCCTGGGCAAGTGTAATATGTACTCACCGACCGCTTTGAATGCCTTTAGAAGAATGCTGTCTACCCCTCTAAGTTGTGTGGGGGATGCGGTGATATGGTTGATGTTTCCAGTAAGGTATATAGTGGTCTATCGCCAATGAGGTAAATAGTAGTTCAGGACTGCTCTCTACCAACAACTACGATCTACCTCATTGGAGACCCTCAAACCATCTCTGTCTTTGATCGGACTTTACTGGCTTAATCTTGCACTAAAAGTTATTCCCTTTATCGTGTGTCTGTACACTGTGAATGGCTCGATTGTAATCGTGCATTGTCTTTCTGCTGACTGGTTAGCACGTAACAAAGCTTTTCACTGTACATCGGTACTCTTGACAATAAACTAAGCTCAACTCAATAAGTGGCAAGAAACCGTGGAAGAAAAGGATTAAAAAAAAGGTTTCCAGGCTCCAGTTAACTTTTGTTTCTTGTGGCCCAAATTGGGGACGTTTTTCATTTGCTGCCTCCTGACAGTTGCCTGGAGCAAAGGCTGATTCAATTCCTGTGCTTAAACCAGTTCACAGAGAAAATAGGTGCAGGAGGAGGCCATTCAGCCCTTCGAGCCAGCACCGCCATTCAATATGATCATGGCTGATCATCCAGAATCACTTCCCTGTTAATGCTTTCTCCCCATATCCCTTGATTCCGTTAGTTCTAAGAGCTATATCTAACTCTCTTGAATACATCCAGTGAATTGGCCTCCACTGCCTTCTGTGGCAGAGAATTCCACAGATTCACAACTCACTAGCTGAAAACGTTTTTCCTCTTCTGAGTCCTAATTGGCCTACCCCTTATTCTTAAACTGTGACCCCTGGTTCTGGACTCCCCCAACATGGGGAACATTTTTTCCTGCATCGAGCCTGTCCAATCCCTTCAGAATTTTATATGTTACTAGGCCAAGTGTGCCCGTTGGGCCCGTCCTCGTAGGGTTTCCATTGTAACCGGGAGGGGGGAGGGAGGGAAGGGGGAGGGAGGGAGGAGGGAGGTGTGGAGGGAGGAGGGGAGGGGGAGGGAGGGGAGGGGGGAAGGGGGAGGGGAGGGAGGGGGGTAGGGGGGGAGGGGGAGGGAGGGGGGAAGGGGGGAGGGAGGAGGACCTCCCCTTTTCCCAGTACCCCTCTTTCCCCGTTGGGCCCGTCCTTGTAGGGTTTCCATTGTAACCGGGAGGGGGGGAGGGAGGGTGGAAGGAGGGGGGAGGGGGAGAGGGATGGAAGGGTGGAGGGAGGGAGGGAGGGAGGGGGGAGGGAGGGATGGAGGGAAGGAGGGAGGGGGGAGTTGGGTGAGGGAGGGTGGAGGGAGGTGGGGAGGGAGGGGGGAGGGAGGGGGAGGAGGGGGGGAGGGAGTGGGGATGGAGGTGGGAAGGAGGGGGGAGGAAGGGGTTGAGGGGGAAGGGGGACCTGCCCTTTTCCCAGTAAGTGCTTCTCACGGCGATCTGTAAGTGCTTTTCGCAACAATGTAGCACCATCTCACACAAGCATTGTGATATGTTCAGTTTAGTTTATTGTCACGTGTACTGAGGTACAGTGAAAAGCTTTTTTTGCTTGCTGTCCAGTCAGCGGAAAGACAATCATGTCATTTACAGTTTATAGATACATGATAAGAGAATAACGTGTAGTGCAAGATAAAGCCTGCAGGGATAATCCGAGGGCCACCAACGAGGCAGAAACCGGGGTTAAGTATTATCAGTGCCTCAGGAAATGGTCTCTTTTTATCAGACCTGCTGCAATCCTTCACAAGTTAAAACATGTATTACAGATCTTTCATCATCTCGTCAGTCACAATAAAAATGTCCTCCCATTTTCAAGCTTTTCACTGTACTTGTATTTCCTCGTGCTGGGCAATATTTTAGAGAATACAGTATTCAAACATTTTTATTGTCTCGAGAGTTGCTCTCCATCACCTAATTCCATGATTATCTCCAACATTCACTTGCCTGCACCTTTAAAAAGTATTTGGATGGTCTACATCTGTTGCATTTTCCATTAATAGGTCATAAGTGATAGGAGCAGAATTAGGCCATTCGGCCCATCAAGTCTCCCCCGCCATTCAATCGTGGCTGATCAATCTAACCTCATTCTCCTGCTTCTCCCCGTAACCCTTGACACCCGTACTAATCAATAAAGGCGTCATATTCCGTTTTTAATGATCATTTAGGGGCAGAAGAATTTGTGTTACAAGTTGATTTGTCTTACCCAGTATGAAATGCCTAGCTGTGTACAATACACACATTTTTAAAATGACACTGTCACATAAATGCTAAACAATCTTAAGACAAGGCTCGTGAAGTTCACCTCCAACACTGGCTACCTATTTCATTGCTAGGATCTCACTGGAGTTTTCATTTCTGTAAAAACTGTTGAGGTAATTTCTTGAATGTAATCATGTATTGTCTTTCTGTTGACTGAATAGCACACGACAAAAAGCTCTTCACTGTACCTCAGTACACGTGACTGAACAAAACAGAACCTGTTTCGGATGCAAATTTCCTGCACTCGTGGCTTAGAAGTGAAAACTTCAGTGTTCCAGATCTCTCGCCCACCTAGAGTCTTAGTGTGGAAACGGGCCCTTCGGCCCAACTTGTCCACACCGGCCAACATGTCCCAGCTACACTAGTCCTGCCTGCGTTTGGCCCTTATCCCTCCAAACATGTCCTATTCAACCTATACCCAATAACTATGAATGTCCACAAAAGTTTGCATTCAACGTCCAAGTGATTGTTTCCCTGGGATGGCAACATAGGTTCTTCTTAAGGTAGGAAGACGCATCCAAACCAACACAATCTAAAGGTTTTACCGTGTTGAGTAGAACTGGCGTAGACCTGTGTAGGAAGGAACTAGATGCTGGTTTATACCGAAGATAGACACAAAATGTGGGAGTAAAGGTTTGAAAAGTCACCCATTCCTTCTCTCGAGAGATCCTGCCTATCCCGCTGAATTACTCCAGCATTTTGTGCCTATCACTGTTGTAGACCCGTCATTCTCCCAAATAGAGGGGTGGTATGTTTCTGTGTCTCTCCTCCTCACCCCACACTATTCTAGATGGTTCTGTTACGACTTTGTGCTCTTTGTTTAAGTGCCAGTTTTGGGGGCTGACACTGTTAGGAATGCTGTGGAAGATATTTGTTGGAAACAAAGAAGAACAGCAGTCTTGAAAGGAGATAGACACAAAATGCTGGAGTGACAGGCAAATAGTACTGTTTCCATGATAAAGGCGGTCAGGCAACATCTCTGGAGAGAAGGAATGCGTGACATTTCGGGTCGAGACCCTTCTTCAGACTTAAAGTCTTCAGACTTTAGTCTTGAATGGATGTGGTCTCTTACACAACAACCTCCATCTGTGATTGGCAATACTCAGTACAGACAGTTGTAGATGTAGGTTTGTGTCCGTCACCCATTCCTTCTATCCAGAGATGCTGCCTGTCCCGCTGAGTTACTCCAGCATTTTGTGTCGACCACTCTAACTATATTTTGATATGTCTTGTGTTAAAATTATAAATTATATTTTTCCGTGCAAATAGATGTAAAGGATTACCCAAAGCTGGAGTAACTCAGCGGGTCAGGCAGCATCTCTGGAGAAAAGGAATATGTGACTTTTCTGGTTGAGACCCTTCTTCAGATTCGACCTGAAACGTCACCTATTCCAGAGATGCTGTCAGACCCGTTGAGTTACTTCAGCTTTTTGTGCTTACTTTGGATAATCCTTTACATCTATTTGAACGGAACAAAGATAATTTATAATTTTAACACAAGACATATCAAAATATAGTTAGAGTGGTCGACACAAAACACTGGAGTAACTCAGTTTAAACCAGTATCTGTAGTTCCATCCCACACCTTAAGTAATGGTGGGACTATCATATGTCGAAAGACTGGATCGACTAGGCTTGTATACACTGGAATTTAGAAGGATGAGAGGAGATCTTATCGAAACGTATAAGATTATTAAGGGGTTGGACACGTTAGAGGCAGCAAACATGTTCCCAATGTTGGGGGAGTCCAGAACAAGGGGCTACAGTTTAAGAATAAGGGGTAGGCCATTTAGAACTGAGATGAGGAAAAACTTTTTCAGTCAGAGAGTTGTGAATCTGTGGAATTCTCTGCCTCAGAAGGCAGTGGAGGCCAATTCACTGAATGCATTCAAGAGAGAGCTGGATAGAGCTCTTAAGGATAGCGGAGTGAGGGGGTATGGGGAGAAGGCAGGAACGGGGTACTGATTGTGAATGATCAGCCATGATCACATTGAATGGCGGTGCTGGCTCGAAGGGCCGAATGGCCTCCTCCTGCACCTATTGTCTATTGTCTATAAGCAATTAGGCAGAATGGGATGGGGAATCAAGGGATATGGGGAGAAGGCAGGAACGGGGTACTGATTGTGAATGATCAGCCATGGTCACGGTGAATGGCGGTGCTGGCTCGAAGGGCCGAATGGCCTACTCCTGCACCTATTGTCTATTGTCTATAACACGTGCAATGGAATTTGCCTGATAGATCCATCCATTTAAGTTTTGTAGTCATTTCCACTCTGTTACTGGTATTTATTTCTGTGTCGCTCGACCCTGGTTTATTTATTCCTTTAACAATATTCCTCCCCAGACCCCATGGTGGCACTGCTTTCTGGTAACAGAAGGAGTCTGAAGTATTTATTCCACTTATCCTTTCCTCGATTCACACACCGCGTTGCCAAGGCGACGTTCGGCAAAAGAATTGCTGAGCACGCAGCTTACAGAATTTATTTTTGTCTGTACCCTAAATGTTAATTTACGGCAACTGTTTTCCACTTGGATAAGTTCTGCGACGTAACCCACCCATCGATTTACTCGTAGATTTTTAGCCCTGTTACAAAAGGCAGACTGGCCTCTCGATGGGAATGTTTGGGTAGAGAAAAAGGCGCCCTGCGACTTAATAAACGTACTCTGCAGCATCAAGCTGTTACATTTTCCTGGGCTTCTGTGAAAGATCCCGTGGTGTAACATAATCTGCACCACTGAACTGATCTTGAATGGTGACGATTTTATTTTACGAAAGGTTTTTACTCGGGAACTCGTTAATTCTTAGCAACGTGCAGATGCTTTTAAACAGCAATGCGTTGAAGTAGCATCAGAGGACACATTACGCATTTCCCCTATCCAGCCACAAAGACATGCTATTACAGCAGTGGGCTTAAACAGCCATGCTTCCTGCTGGTGATGTTGATGGATATGGGAATGCTGTTGAAGGCTTTCTGCTGGCAAGCTTGTCACTTACACATTACTCATTCAATGCTTTATTGTTAGAAATTATACTTTATTAGCCTTATACTTTATGTATATATTTTCTGTTTGTAAATGCACAGAAGAGATACAAACATAGAAAAATAGGTGGAGGAAAATAGGCCATTCGGCCCTTCGAGCCAGAACCGCCATTCATAGAAACAGAAAATAGGTGCAGGAGGAGGCCATTTGGCCCTTCGAGCCAGCACCGCCATTCAATAGACAATTCATTGTGATCATGGCTGATCATCTACAATTAGTAACCTGTGCTTGGGCTTGTATACACTGGAATTTAGAAGGATGAGGGGGGATCTTATTGAAACATAAGATAATTAGGGGATTGGACACATTAGAGGCAGATAACATGTTCCCAATGTTGGGGGAGTCCAGAACAAGGGGCCACAGTTTAAGAATAAGGGGTAGGCCATTTAGAACGGAGATGAGGAAGAACTTTTTCAGTCAGAGGGTGGTGAAGGTGTGGAATTCTCTGCCTCAGAAGGCAGTGGAGGCCAGTTCGTTGGATGCTTTCAAGAGAGAGCTGGATAGAGCTCTTAAGGATAGCGGAGTGAGGGGGTATGGGGAGAAGGCAGGAACGGGGTACTGATTGAGAGTGATCAGCCATGATCGCATTGAATGGCGGTGCTGGCTCGAAGGGCTGAATGGCCTCCTCCTGCACCTATTGTCTATTGTCTATTGTGCCTGCCTTCTCCCCATATATCCCTTGATTCCGCTTGCCCCAAGAGCTCTATCTAACTCTCTCTTAAATTCATCCAGTGAATTGGCCTCCACTGCCATGGCTGTGGCAGAGAATTCCACAAATTCACAACTCTCTGGGTGAAAAAGTTTCTTCTCACCTCAGTTTTAAATGGCCTCTCCTTAATTCTTAGACTGTGTCCCCTGGTTCTGGACTCCCCCAACATTGGGAACATTTTTCCTGCATCAAGCTTGTCTAGTCCTTTTATAATTTTATACGTCTCTATAAGATCCCCTCTCATCCTTCTAAACTCCAGTGAATACAAGCCCAGTCTTTCCAATCTTTCCTCATATAACAGTCCTGCCATCCCAGGGATTAACCTTGTGAACCTACGCTGCACTGCCTCAATAGCAAGGACGTCCTTCCTCAAATTAGGAGACCAAAACTGCACACAATACTGCAGATGTGGTCTCACCAGGGCCCTATACATCTGCAGAAGGACTTCTTTGCTCCTGTGCTCAAATCCTCTCGTTACGGAGGCAATCATGGCTGGTCATCCAGATCATATTACCCATGTATGCTATTTTAAATTAACTTTTCTTTTTCAACTAATAAAACTGATTAAGTTATCCACAGTGCTTACTATCGTGTTGGCCTTGGACTCAGTCACGCAGAATGGAAAGGTTATAACTTTAATCGCTTTTTGTTTCCGTTAAGTCAGAAATTTGGCAAAAAGTTACATTGCCTTGATTTACTTTAGACGTAAGTTGTAGTTGGAAGGGGAGAAAGGAACATAACCACTATGTTGTAAAACCTTAGTGTAAGTAATATAATTGTAAATGATACAAGATAACTTGGAGAAACAAATTGAATAAGTGTTAAATATCATTTGTATCATATTAGTTACAATTGGTCAATTTGTTCCACTGCATCCATTTATCGGCTCATTTTCTCTTGGGTTCATATTTCGCAGCATTTCACAAGGCAGTAGTAAAACTATCAAGTAATAAATAGGGGGAAAGGTCTCGACCCAAAACGTCACCTATTCCTTTTCTCCAGAGATGCTGCCTGACCCGCTGCGTCATCCAGTTTTTTGTGTCTGGCTTCGGTTTAAACCAGCATCTGCAGATTTGCAAATAATGTTCCTTTACTGCTAAGTACTACCCATCACCCAACGGCATTCTGAGGAATCTTAGAATTAAGAAGGGTCTCGACACGAAACGTCACCCGTTCCTTCTCTCCAGAGATGCTGCCTGTCCCGCCCGCTGAGTTACTCCAGCATTTTGTGTCTACCTTAAAATTATTCTGGGCAATTATTCTGCCACATTGGAGCAAAATGTATTGAAGCTTAAATTTCCTTACAGCTCTGCCAGTTAATAAGAAATCCCGAATATTTTCTTTGACCATGATAAATGACACAAATTATATGTTAACCATGGTGATTAACAAACTTAAGTTATTTTTCCCAGTTTAGGATTGAGATCCTAATACGGTAACGAGGTTCACTAATAGTTATCCAGCAATTGTCTGTAATTTAAATTTGCACACCCTAATCTTGCTGCCTCCAAACTATTTGCTCTATGCTGAAGGGACTAACAGGCCCTTTCAACTGCCACACCAATATATTGAAAACAGCTGATCAAACAATGCTTCAGTCTGAAGAAGGGTCTCGACCCGAAACGTCACCCACTCCTTCTCTCCAGAGATGCTGCCTGACCTGCTGAGTTACTCCAGCATTTTGTGATACCTTCGACTTGTACCAGCATCTGCAGTTATTTTCCTAAACAATGAAGAGAAGCAACTTCCCATTTACCCTGTTTGCTGGCTTTACCTTGCACTAAACGTCATTCCCTTTTCATGTATCTATACACTGTAAGTGGCTTGATTGTCATCATGATTTGTCGTTCTGCTGACTGGTTAGCACGCAACAAAAGCTTTTCACTGTACCTCGGTACACGTGACCGTAAACTAAACTGAAACTCTTCTTGGCTGATTTCCAATTGGTAAATTGTATATAACAATGCACCCCAGGCATTGTAAAGATGAAGTACCCCAACATTTGGTTATGGCCTCATACATGTACACAATGGAATCTGGGAAGTCGTTCATCAAGATTGATTTACATGCACCTCAAATCCCAGATTCATGATTTCATTAGTGATGGAGTGTTGCTAAGAATGACCTTAAGTTTTGAGGCCCATGAAGTTCAAACAGATGGAAAAAAATAAGGAACACAAGCACAATTAGGAATGAGGTATCTGGGACAGATTGTAAAATTTTGGGGTGCAGGAAAGAAAAGTCATAGATGTAAGCTTGAAAGATAAAAACTATGAGTTGGCTTTCTCTCCCAACTTCCACACAGTAAAAGTGCAGCATGTTTCTTAACCACAGTTCTGATGTTATAGGCAGCATTTATTATACTACTTCAGTACTTCAGAGAGGAATGGAGGTATTTACCACGAAGGTTTGTTTCTGATAAGATGGGATCGATCAATGAAAAATTCTTCTCTTTTTCAATTTCAGGCAGGGAATTATTTCTCCTTCAAGTCTAACTTCTCAGTGATAAGCTTCTAAATTGCCCACCAAGTACAATGCAATCTCAGGTGTTACTCGAGATTTCAGGTACTTGTCAGTGGATCGAGTACTCAGGTACTCTCCATCTCACACCTCAGATAGCAGTGACAAATTGATGCTGCAGCAGTCCTTTTTCTGCAGCCTTAGCATAAACTAGCCGAACGATGTTCTACAGCAGAATTCAATTTCACAGTTCAGTTGGGTCCGTGATTACTCTGCCAAATTCAGATTAATGCACATTTAACTAACATGGATCAAGGGACTCTTGGCAGGCAGCCAGCAGCGGTGCTGGCAATTGATAATGCTGTTGTGTTTTATGTCCTGTCCATCCACGAGCTCTGCTGGTGAAAGTGATTGATTAAATGAATCAGTGTTTGTAATTATTTGCAATTGTGATACATCATGAGGCTGTGCCTAAGGTCTTTGATTGAAACTCTGTACATTTTGTCATGAAGAGGTTATTTCGTGTTGGCGGGGATTATTAGGTTTGCAGCGAGCAATACATGAGTATAATTGGATTATCCCTTAGTTTTTTTTGTATTATAGGTGGATTATGAAAAACCACAAAGGGGCGTAAGTCCTCACATGACTGGGTCAGACACCTATCCTCGAGGCCCATCAAAACTACCTCAGTATCCAGCTAACCCCATCTACGCGACATCCAGCCATTATTTTTCATCACCATATTCCAAAACATCTCAGTGCCACAACACGCCTCCTCAGTCGAATTTTCAATATGCTAACCAAGGTGCTTACCAGTATCCGAGTTGGAGCTCTTCGGTACAGCAGCCCCCCACTCGCGTGTCCCACGAACAGTTCAGGGCGGCCCTGCAACTGGTGGTCAATACCGGCGACCCGCGGGAGTACCTGGACAACTTCATCAAGATAGGAGAGGGCTCCACCGGCATCGTTTGCATCGTGACGGAGAAGCACACTGGCAAGCAAGTGGCGGTGAAGAAAATGGACCTCAGGAAACAGCAGAGGCGGGAACTGCTCTTCAACGAGGTTAAAGACCATCTCTCTTTCACATATGAAAATGTCTTTGACTTGATGTAAAATAATACCCAGATTGATACTGACCCAATGAGGAGATCAAGTTAGTTCTCTGTGACTATTTTCCTGATCTAGATTGTATATAAATATTTATATAACAAATATATTACAGTATATCTAATATTGTATATTCTATTATATATAACATAACATACATAATAAAACATTATATTGAATAATTCATTAATAATATATCATATATAATATTATTAATATATTATATTATATATAATATATAATAATAATTAACAATTAATAATTAATATATAATAATTAATTATTAATATAATAATTAATATATACTAATAATTAATTCATAATAATTAATATATAATAGTATATATATATAATGCATGTAATAATAAATTATATATAATATTTATGTATTATAAAATATTATGTTATTTTATATCATGATATATAATAGAATATGTATAATATATTATATATAATATTATATAATAATATATAATAATAATTAACCATTAATAATTAATATATACTAATAATTAATAATAATTAATATATAATAGTATATATATAATGCATGTAGTAATATATTATACATAATATTTATGTATTATAAAATATTATGTTATTTTATATCATGATATATAATATTAATATAATATATAATAATAATTAACCACTAATAATTAATATATGATAATTAATGATTAATATAATAATTAATATATACTAATAATTAATCATTAATAATAATTAGTATATAATAGTATATATAATGCATATAATAATATATTATATATAATATTTATGTATTATAAAATATTATGTTATTTTATATCATGATATATAATAGAATATGTATTATATGAAATAAAATATAGTATACTATATTAAATATAATGTATACAATAAATATAATGTATGCGTGTGTAGGAAAAAATTGCAGATGCTGTTTTAAATCGAAGGTAGACACAAAATGCTGGAGTAGCTCAGCACGATAGGCAGCATCTCTGGAGATATATATACGTGTATTGTATACAATGCATATAATAAATATATTGTATAGTAAGATTTTATAAAATATTATATATTTATCTATTGTGAAATGTAATATTTTATAAATTATGTTATGAAATGTAATACAATTTCATTATTATATAATGAAATTATATTAATATATTATGAATATATATTATATTCTTTATATATTATGGGGAATGATGCATGCTGAGGGAAACAAGCTAGTTCCAGCTGTTTCTCGCGACAGAAATCCAGGTTATGTGTTACGGACATGATTTGGGCGTTTACTCTAGAGTAAATTCCCATTCTTAATTTCCAAATATCTATTAATGCGAATTGAAAGAGTTATAGTATGTTTCTGATTTGTTCTTTAAAATTTGCAATCAAAAGCTAACCATGCAGAGCACTTGAAAGGTGAAGGTTGTCCTGTTGTTTTCCTTTGATGGTTAAACTTCCAAAGCAAATTAAAACTACTCTCAATTAAATTCCTCAGGAGTTTTAACTTATATCTCTGTTGGTTGTTAAGAACTCCTTTGTATTTGCAGTATTTTATTTTGGTAACAAACGCATATTTTTGCATAGACTATTTTGGGGTTCAGTTTGGATACACTAAAGAAGATAAATTAGACATAAACTTGAAATGTAAAAACTATGAGCTTTCTCTCCCAACTCACACACAGTAATATCGCAACATGTTTCTTGACTACAGTTAATAGAAAATAGACAATAGACAATAAGTGCAGGAGGAGGCCATTCGGCCCATCGAGCCAGCACCGCCACGCACAGTGATCTTGGCTGATCATCGACAATCAGTAGCCCGTTTCTGAACTTCTTCCCATATCCCTTGACTCCGCTATCATTAAGAGCTCTATCTAACTCCCTCGTGAAAGCATCCAGGGAATTGGCCTCCACTGTCTTCTGAGGCAGAGAGTTCCACAACTTCACAACTCTCTGAGTGAAAAAGTGTTTCCTCATCTCCATTCTAAATGGCCTACCCTTTATTCTTAAACTGTGGCCCCTGGTTCGGGACTTCCCCCAACATCGGGAACATGTTTCAAGTCAAGTCAAGTTAAATTTATTTGTCACATACACATACACGATGTGCAGTGAAATGAAAGTGGCAATGCCTGCGGATTGTGCACAAAAAAGAATTACAGTTACAGCATATAAATAAAGTTAATAAGTTACTATAGTGTAGACAAAAATTTAGTCTCTGGGGTTATAAAAGTTGACAGTCCTGGTGGCCTGTGGGAAGAAACTCCGTCTCATCCTCTCCGTTTTCACAGCGTGACAGCGGAGGCGTTTGCCTGATCGTAGCATCTGGAACAGTCCGTTACTGGGATGGCAGGGGTCCCTCATGATCTTGCTTGCTCTCGATCTGCACCTCCTAATGTATAGGTCCTGCAGGGGGACGAGTGTAGTTCCCATGGTGCATTCTGCCGAACGCACTACTCTCTGCAGGGCCATCCTGTCCTGGGCAGAGCTGTTCCCAAACCAGACTGTAATGTTGCCGGACAGGATGCTCTCTACAGCCCCAGAGTAGAAGCAATGAAGGATCCTCAGAGACACTCTGAATTTCCTCAGTTGTCTAATGTGGTAAAGGCGCTGCTTTGCCTTACCCACCAGTGCGGCAATGTGCGTTGCCTACGTCAGATCCTCTGTGATGCGGACTCCCAAGTATTTAAAACTGCTCACCCTATCCACAGTAGACCCATTTATCTCCAGTGGCGTGTACGTCCTTGGATGTTTAGCCCTTCTGAAGTCCACAATCAGCTGCTTCGTTTTAGTGACATTCAAGAGGAGGCTATTGTCCTGACACCAGTGCCAGATTAGCCACCTCCTCCCGGTAGGCCTTCTCATCGTTGTTGGAGATCCGGCCCACCACCACAGTGTCATCAGCAAACTTGATAATGGAGTTTGAGCTGAACCTGGCCCCACAGTCATGTGTGTACAGGTATTTGTAGTAATAGAGGTATTTGTTTCCTGCCTCTAGCGTGTCCAACCCCTTAATAATCTTATATGTTTCAATTATGTTATCATTTATATGTTCTGATGTTGTAGGCAGGATTTATTATACTACTTCAGAGAGGAATAAAGGTATTTATTAAGAAAGTTTGTTTCTGATCAGATGGGATCAGTCAATGAAAATATTCTTTTCAATTTCAGGCAGGGAGTTATTTCTCCTTCAAAAGTCTAACTTCTCAGTGATAATCTTCTAAATTGGCCCTTATGTATAATGCAATCTCAGGTGTTGGACACTCTGTAATCCCCACCTGAACACCAGGGAGCAGTGACTTAAAATGCTGGAGTAACTCAGCGGGACAGGCAGCATCTCTGGATAGAAGGAATGGGTGACGTCTCAGGTCGAGACCCTTTTTCAGATGATTTCAACCCAAAACATCACCCATTCCTTCTATCCAGAGTTACTCCAGCATTTTATGTCTATCTTCAGTGTAAACCAGCACCTGCAGTTCTTTCCTACACAGATAGCAGTGACAAATTGATGCTGCAGCTGTTCTTTTCTGCAGTCTTAGCATAAACTAGCCACAGGTAGACACAAAATGCTGGAGTAACTCAGCGTGCGGCATCCCTGGAGAGAAGGAATGGGTTCCTTCCTACACAAAATGATGTTCCACTGCAGAAATCAATTTCTTGATATGTTACGATTAATTTATCTGGATCTTCCCACCATGCGAGGTCACACACGTGACCAGTCATATTTGACCTCTTACCCTAAACAAACATTGTCAGCATAACATATAAAAATCTCACTTGATAAACTTCGACATATATAAGTCATATATATTTTGACCGTTTCGGATCAAGACCCTTCTTGAGACAAAATATTTATCAGTCCCTTTTCCCAGGTCTGGATTGCCTTCTTCAGCATTGATATTTTTGTCCCTTAATGTTAGATTTTGCAGAACTTCAAGGCTGGAGTATGCCGACAGAATTGTCAATAGCTGTCCGACTGATGTACCACCATGTTCTCTATTCGGGGTGATATTTTTAATCCTCTGGGAACTATCGCTATGAATTTAGAAAGAATATATAAATGTAAAACACAGCAATTTGTGTCCTGTCTTTTATGTTTTGCTACAGAGATCTATAACTTTCTAATATTGTTTTTTGTTTTAAACCTGAAGGTTGTCATAATGCGTGACTACCACCATGAAAATGTGGTGGACATGTACAACAGTTACCTTGTTGGAGACGAACTGTGGGTAGTTATGGAGTTTCTGGAAGGTGGCGCTTTGACAGATATTGTAACACATACAAGGTTTGTTTTCAAATCTCTAAATATTTTTTCTAACAAAACTAGTTGTAACGATCAATTTTCCGATCTGCAAACTATATTGCTTTGATTATGGTTAATTGAAAAATTATAGTTAATCAATTAACTATAGTTAATTAAATGTACAATTTGAGCCCTACGAAATTAATTTTAATGATTTATTCCATAATGGTCATATTAAATAAACCTGCACATAAGACTCTTTTAATTGTTCCAATAATGTTTCTTTCATTCGTCTATTTACTGGATAGACTTGAGTAAAGTGCATTGAAATGATGCTTTCTCTATGGTGAAAGTTATACGGTACAATAATCGCATGTGCCATTGTCGTAAAGATTGAAAAAGATCATCAGAAGCTTAAAATGAAAAGAATATGCTTGCAGAAAATGTACAGGAAGGCTATGTCTCCAGACAACTCTGCAGTAGACTTGAGATATGGCGTGGAAACAGGCCCTTCAGCCCACCTAGTCAGCGCCAAGCAGCGATCACCTCGTACACTAGCACTATCCTACACAATTAGGGACAATTTACAATTTACAGAAGCCAATTAGCCTACAAACCTGCTTATCTTTGGAGTGTGGGAGGAAGCCAGAGCACCCAGAGAAAACCCACGTGGTCACAGGGAGAACGTACTAGCTCCATGCAGACAGCGCAGTTGGGACCGAACCCGGGCCTCAGGCGCTGTGAGGCAGCATCTCTATCAGCTGCGCCACCGTGCCTCTCATTTCCAGAATTCACTCATGATTTGCCCTCACTTGAGCTTAACTGGGTCAGATGCAAGGGGCCTATCTAGCTGGCCAGATGATTACTGGGCCACAGGCAAGGAATTGTGGCGCGCAGGCCCCTGGAATGGTTTTGGTTTTTGTTATTAGGTACAGGAAGGAACTACAGATGCTGATTTAAACCGAAGATAGACACATAAAGCTGGAGTAACTGGGGCAGTAACAGCGCAAAAGGTCACCTATTCCTTTTCTCCATCAGAGATGCTGACTGACCTGCTGAATTACTTCAGCTTTTTGTGTCCTTGGTTTATCATTGTCGTGCACCAAGATACGATATGGTACGATAGAACTTTATTTATCCCAGGAGGGAAATTGACCTGCCAACAGTCATAAAAGACAAGAAACATGAAACATCACATTAAAGTGACGAGTGGAAAATATTGGGGATGTGCAAAGTCAAATCAAGTCAAGTCAAGTTTATTTGTCACATACATATACAAGATGTGCAGTGAAATGAAAGTGGCAACGCCTGCGGATTGTGCTAAAACTACAAAACTGAATAGAATTTTTTTTTTTAACTCAAAAAATAAATTAATACAGTAAATTAAATTAGTCCCCGGTGATATGGGAGTTAGCAGTCCTGATGGCCTGTGGGAAGAAACTCCTTCTCATCCTCTCCGTTTTCACAGCGTGACAGCAGAGGCGTTTGCCTGACTGTGGCAGCTGGAACAGTCCGTTGCTGGGGTGGTAGGGGTCCCCCATAATGTTGCTGGCTCTGGGTCTGCACCTCCTGATGTTTAGGTTCTGCAGGGGGGGCGAGTGTAGTTCCCATAGTGCGTTCAGCCGAACGCACTACTCTCCGCAGAGCCTGGGCAGAGCTATTCCCAAACCAGATTGTGATTGATTGTGGGGTTAGTCCACCCCACGACAGAAGGGGGAAGAGTTGTACAGTTTCATACCATGAAAAGCTTAGTTTGCCTGCATTCCAGTCAAAACATACACACGAGTACTATCAAGCCAGTCGCAAGTATGACAGGTAGTGCAAAGCACAAAATACCAGTGTACAGACTATAACGCCGTAGTATAGCGTGGAATTCAATGCCACAGACGGCTATGGACGTAAAGTAATTGGAAATGTTTACAGCGGGGATTGGCAGTCTTGATTAGTACAGATGTCAGGGGTTATGGGGAGAAGGCAGGAGAATGGGTTAGGAGGGAAAGGTAATATCAGCCGTGATCGAATGGCGGAGTAGACTAGATGGGCCGAATGGCCTAATTCGGCTCTGAGAAGTTATGAACTTACTGCTGCAGATAAAGTGCAGATTTTAAAAAAAGTGTAAGGACTGCAATGAGGTAGTTTGGGAGATCAGGACTATATCGTAGTTCCATGGGAGGACCGTTCAGTAGTCTGACAACAGCGAGGAAGAAGCTGTTCCTGAATCTGTAGCCTCTGTATCTTAATCCCGATGAGAGAGGGGAAAAGAGGGTGGCATGGTGGCACAGAGGTAGAGTTGCTGGCTCACTGCACATGCAGCACCGGAGACCTGTGTCCGATCCCGACTATGGGTGCTGTCTGTACGGAGTTTGTACGTTCTCCCCGTTACCTGCATGGGTTTTATCCGAGATGTTCAGTTTCCTCCCACACTCCAAAGACGTACGGGTATGTCAGTAAATTGGCTTGGTATCAGTGTAAAGTGTCCCTAGTGCGTGTAGGATTGTGTTAATGTGCGGGAATCGCTGGTCGGTGTGGATTCGGTGGGCCAAAGGGCCTGTTTCCACACTGTATCTCTAAACCTAAAAAATAAATTAAAAAGAGGGAATGACTGGGATAAAAATGGTCCTTGATTATGTTGTCTGCTTTCCCGAGGCAGTGTGGTGTAGTTGGAGTTGGCAGAGAGACTAGTTTGTGCGATGAACTGGTCTATCTCCACAGCTCTCTGCAACTTCCTTCCATCTTGGACAGAGCTGTAGCCAATCCAAGCATCCCAATAGGATACTTTCTACAGTGCAACTGTAGAATTGATGAGAGACTTCAGAAATTTTTGTCTTCTCTATATTAACTTTAATTTATATGCTGCAACTGTAATTCTTTTTTTGTTGCACAATCCGCAGGCGTTGCCACTTTCATTTCACTGCACATCGTGTATGTGTATGTGACAAATAAACTAGACTTGACTTTTCTTGACTTGAGTATGGAAACAGTCCACTGAGTCCTCTCTACTCTTCTTCCAAGAGGAGAAAGTGGCTAACTCGTTTCACACTAGAGTGGGACTGGGTGTAAACAGATGGGGAATGGAGTGATCGGAAAGGGGAGGAGGGTGATTTGCAGCGTTAATAAACAAAAGTAACAAGCTGGAGCACGTAGGGCTACTATTGAAGGATGTGTATGATGAAACCAAGTGGATTTTGAGAGTTCAGGTGTAGTTATAATAATTGACTTTAAGTGAGTTGGTTGGCGAGGCCACATACCTCGAGCAGCATGTCCTTGCTGTGTCTCCAACCACTGTATCCTCCAATTCCATTCACCGCCAGCAGTCAAGGAAAGTGATCTCATGGAACAAACTTTACCACCATGCATCTCCCCCGTCAAGTCCTGCTGCTGCCACACTTGTGCAGGAAAAGGAAAGAAATGTGATTATATATAATTACATGTGATAAATCACTTGGTTCAAGGGCTGTGTTTGACTTGTCAGCAGTGCCTCGGAAGGTTGAAAGTGTGTGAGTTGTCTGAATGTCAGTGTGTAGATAAATGGGTGGATAGATTTATGAGGATGTGAGACTGGAGGGGGAACAATTGCTAAGCAGAATGCTACTGTGTTTAAACCCTGGCCATTTGACCCATGTCAGACAGGATCCGATTGGGGGTAGAAACAAAGAATTGCAGATGCTGGTTCAAAATACCAAAGGTAGACACACAAGTACAGTAGTAACATGGCGGATCAGGCAGCAACTCTGGAGAAAAAGGTCAGGTGACATTTCAGGTGGGGACCCTTCAGGCTGCTAGACACCCCTCTGTAGAAGATCTGAAGAAGGATCACAACCCGAAATGTCACCTAATCTTTTTCACCAGAGATGCTGCCTGACACGTTGAGTTACTCCAGCACTTTGTGTCCATCTTTGGTATAAACCATCATTGCAGTTCTTTGAACAAAGACACAATAAGCTGGAGTAACTCAGCGGATCAGACAGCATCTCTGGAGAAAAGGAACAGGTGAAGTCTCATCGAGACTGTTCTTCAAGACCTTCTTTGTTTTTTGTTTTTACATAAGACAGTGGAACTGATTGTAGACTTCAGGAGATCTCCCCCTCCCCTCCCCCCACTCACCATCAACAACACCACAGTCACATCTGTGGAGTCATTTGAGTTCCTTGGAACCATCATCTCCAAGGACCTTAAATGGGGGTCCACCATCGACTCAACAGTCAAAAAGGCCCAACAGAGGATGTACTTCCTGCGGCAGCTGAGGAAACACAATCTGCCTCAGGCAATGATGGTCCAATTCTATACTGCCATCGTAGAGTCTGTCATAGAAACATAGAAACATAGAAACATAGAAACATAGAAAATAGGTGCAGGAGTAGGTCATTCGGCCCTTCGAGCCTGCACCGCCATTCAATATGATCTTGGCTGATCATCCAGCTCAGTAACCTGTACCTGCCTTCTCTCCATACCCCCTGATCCCTTTAGCCACAAGGGCCACATCTAACTCCCTCTTAAATATAGCCAATGAACTGGCCTCAACTACCTTCTGTGGCAGAGAATTCCACAGACTCACCACTCTCTGTGTGAAGAAATGTTTTCTCATCTCGGTCCTAAGACTTCCCCCTTATCCTTAAGCTGTGACCCCTGGTTCTGGACTTCCCCAACATCGGGAACAATCTTCCCGCATCTAGCCTCTCCAACCCCTTAAGAATTTTATATGTTTCTATAAGATCCCCCCTCAGTCTTCTAAATTCCAGCGAGTATAAGCCTAGTCTATCCAGTCTTTCTTCATATGAAAGTCCTGCCATCCCAGGGATCAATCTGGTGAACCTTCTCCGTACTCCCTCTAAGGCTAGAATGTCTTTCCTCAGATTAGGAGACCAAAACTGTACATAATACTCCAGGTGCGGTCTCACCAATGCCCTGTACAACTGCAGCAGAACCTCCCTGCTCCTGTACTCAAATCCTCTTGCTATGAATGCTAACATACCATTCGCACCTTCCCCAGCATGGCCACCTTCCCCAGCATGGCCACCAAGCACGACATCCGGAGGCTGCAACAAATCGTTCGCACAGCTGAGAAGGTTGTTGGCTGCAACCTTCCCCCCATTGACGAACTGTACACTGCCAGGGCCAGGAAGCGAGCGGGCAAGATCATCTCTGACCCCTCTCACCCTGGCCACAAAGTCTTTGAAGCACTTCCCTCTGGAAGACGACTCTAGACTGTCAAAGCAGCCACAGCTAGACATAAAAACAGCTTTTTTTCCACGAGTAGTAGCTCTACTTAATAACCAAAAGTCTGTAGTCTCTTTTTGCTCTGGTTTACTTCACTTGCATGTTTAAACTGCAATGTTGTATTCTTAATGTTTTATGCTTTATTCTTAATTGTTTACTGTATGTTCGTGTTGTTACTTGCGAGCGAAGCGCCAAGGCATATTCGTTGTATGTGTGCACACTTGGCCAATAAACTTATTCATTCATTCATTCATTCATTCATTCATTCATTCATAAGGTAATATGTGTTATCTGGAATCCCTCAGAGCTCTGCATCCTAAAGCAAAATATTTAAAAACGCAAAAAGCATTTGGTGAAAGTGGAACAATTTAAATGTATAGAGAAGTGTGTGATGAGCAGTTGGTAAAGTGCGGTACCAACTTCTACCGCTGCACCATAGAGAGCATCCTAACGCATGGCATACCTGTGTGGTACCTCAGCTGCACGGAGGCAGAAAGGAAAGCTCTACAGCGGGTAGTCCATAGAGCTCAGAGGGCCATCGGAACACAGCTACCAGCCTTGGAGGGCATCTACAACACACGATGCCTCAGAAAAGCCACCAGCATCCACAAAGACTCTTCACACCCCTGCAACAGTCTGTTCGAACTCCTTCCATCGGGCAGACGATACAAGGCCTTCTACGCCCGCACCTCCAGACTCAGGAACAGCTTCATCCCCAGGGCCATAGCTGCTATGAACCGGTCCTGCTGAGCCGGATGGTCACAACGCATAGATCAACTTGCACTTTACCCTGTCTAAAACTGTTACAATTGTTTCGTTGGGTTGCTGTTGTCTAAATTACTTAAATTATTGCATCGTATGGGAGGTGCATTCCCAATCTCGTTGTACCCCTGGGTACAATGACAATAAAGATATATTGTATTGTATTGTATTGTATTGTGTGATGAGCAGTTGGTAAAGATGAGCAGTTGGTAAAGTCTGAAGAAGGGTCTCGACCCAAAACGTCACCCATTCCTTCTCTCCCGAGATGCTGCCTGACCTGCTGAGTTACTCCAGCATTTTGTGAATAAATACCTTTGATTTGTACCAGCATCTGCAGTTATTTTCTTATACTACTAGTTGGTAAAGTGTGAAGTGTAAAGAGTAAATTACCTTTTACTGTATTTTTAGACGTGATGTATAATTTTTGTAAAAGTGTAGGAAGGAACTGCAGATGCTGGTTTAAACCAAAGATGGACACAAAAAGCTGGAGTAACTCAGCGGGTCAGGCAGCATCTCTGGGGAATTTTTGTAATGTCTTTCACAATTTATTTATGAAGGTAAAACCTTACTTGGAACTCCCTCCCTGGTTGGGGCTCTGAAAAGCCTTTGTCCTGGGATCGATCATTAGTACGGGTGTCAGGGGCTGTAGAGAGAAGGTAGGAGAATAGGGTTAGGAGGGAGAGATAGATCAGCCATGATTGAATGACAGGGTAGGCCTGATGGGCCGAATGGCCTAATTCTGTTCCTATCACTTATGAAACGTAAAATATGCTTGTAGTAGTTCAAGAAAGAAAACTAGAAATAGATTTAAATGACTATTGTCGTTCACTTGTTGTTATTATTTTATGTTAGCCTTTTAAACTCCATGTTTTTAATGCATCTGTCTTTTTATTGCCTTTGTGATGTTTCATTGCTCCAGTTCACCCATTCCTCTCGCATTTTACCTGCAGAACAGATGGTCTCTTAGACCATATGGCCGATCAAGAATACACACTGAACCATTTCCCAGTAGGTTAACAAATCTTTGTGCATGGCATGCCAAGCGCAATGGTAGAGATTGTCATCATCATTTATGCTATAATTATCAATCCTAATAATTAGCATTTCTTGGCTTCTTTTATGCGTTGGAAAAGATGAAGATTCTTCCTATTTTATTTTTATTTTTACCCTGAACAAAATGTTTCAATCGCAATTTATTTCAATTTCACCCAGTACCATAATTAATCGCACCCAATATTCGCACAAATGTTTTTATTTTAAATTTTAAACCTGGCATTAAATGGAATTAGAGCCACCTACTGTAATGTTTGAGTGTTACTGGCAGTGAATTGCAATATGATCCAACAGCAGGCAAGCTCAATAGACGATTGATATGGAATGCAAAAAAAATTAGGCAGAGCAGCAGGGAAGGCATTTGGTCCATCAAGTCTTTAATGGCTCCTTCGAAGAACATTTAGTTCCACACTCCTGCTCTTTCCATATATCTCTGTAAGACCTTCTCAAGGTATTTATCTGATTCCCTTTGCAAAGTTGCAATTGAATCCACAACTACCATCAGTTAGGTTACGGTTTTGGTCGGGTTTATTTCAAGGGAGGAGAGTAAATTTACCACTGACTGGGATCTCGTGGAGTAAGAAGGAATCACCTTTGCCTATCTCATTGCTCCTAACTCATGCTTGAAATTATGGAGGATGATTCACACACAAGCCAATTTTCCTTGACCAACTTGGGTCACTTGTGTTTAGATTTAGATTTGTTTTAGAGATACAGCGCGGAAACAGGCCCTTCGGCCCACCGAGGCCGCGCCACCCAGCGATCCCCGCACACTAACACTATCCTACACACACTAGGGACAATTTTTACATTTACCCAGTCAATTAACCTACATACCTGTACGTCTTTGCACTAATTTCGAGCAAAAGGCCAATCAAGTGTCCTTTTCGAGGAAGCTGCCAGTGGTATGTGCTTTAAACTCCGCAAGTAGTCTTGGCATTCTGTGTGGAGTTTGCACATTCTCCCTGTGACCTCCGGCTTGGGTTTCCTCCGGGTGCTCCGGTTTCCTCCCACATCCCAAAGATGTGCAGGTTTGTAGGTTAATTGGCCCTCTGTAAATTGCCCTTGGTTTGTTGGGAGTGGATGAGAAAGTGGGATAACATAGAGCTAGTGTGAATGGACGATTGATGGTTGGCGTGGTCCAAAGGCCCTGCTTCCATGCTGTATCGTTCAATCAATCAATCTGATTCATTTATTTTGATCAGTTGGAGGAATTAATTTACTGCTTTTATTTACATTGAATGAATTGTCAAAGTATTCATATGTGTAACCATTCTGTAATATGCAGCATTTAAGATTCTTTCAGCCCTATTTGGTGGTTGTAGAAATTTGTCGCACTTTATACATTCAATAGAATGTTTTCACACATGCTGCACATTTGAGTATTCTTCTGACTTGCATTTTATGTGAGTGAGCTTCTGAGTTGCGTATCATATGTGAGTCAAGATCCCTAAGCTGAAAGACACTATCTTCTAACTCTCAACGCTGAAATGCACCAGTCTACACCTGTGTATTCATAAGCTTTTTGACCTACCCATTTTTAACTTTAGGAGGGTGCGTGGAACAAGCTGCTGGAGGAGGTCGTTGAGCCAGGGACTATCAGAATGTTTAAGAAACAATTAGACAGATACATGGATAGGACAGGTTTAGAGGGATATGAGCCAAATGCAGGCATGTGGGACTAGTGTAGATGGAACAGCAGTAGTGTAGATGGGCCAAATGCAGGCAAGTTTAGGCGGCATGGTGGCGCAGCGGTAGAGTTGCTGCCTTACAGCGAGTGCAGCGCCGGAGACTCAGGTTCGATCCTGACTACGGGCGCCGTCTGTACGGAGTTTGTACATTCTCCCCATGACCTGCGTGGGTTTTCTCCGAGATCTTCGGTTTGCTCCCACACTCCAAAGACGTACAGGTTTGTAGGTTAATTGGCCGGGTAAATGTAAAAATTGTCCCTAGTGGGTGTAGGACTAGTGTTGGTGTGCGGGGATCGCTGGACGGCGTGGACCCAATGGGCCGAAGGGCCTGTTTCCGCGCTGTATCTCTAAATCTAAAATCTAAAACATGTGGATAAGGTGGGCGGAAGGGCCAGTTTCCACGCTCTATCACTCTATGATTCTCGAACTTCCTGAGCAAGGCTGCAAAATTCTAAAGCATTTTCAGGTGGCCTGATACTTTCCTAATGTGCTCATCACAATCCTTATCAGCAGTAGAAATGAGCTTCCGTCCAATATTCTAGATCTAAAGATCAAAACCAGTATATTTATCCTCAGTGGTTCTTTAGTACACAAAAAGGTGCCGGTTGGCAAATCATTCCTTGTTATTAGTGTCTCTGGTGGATCACCAGCCTATAAGCTGCTAAAAATGTTAAAGGGCCTGATATGAGAGGAATAGGTCGGGTAGATGCACAGAGTCCCTTGCCCAGAGTAGGTGAATCGAGGACCAGAGGACATAGGTTTAAGGTGAAGGGGAAAAGATTTGGAATCTGAGGGGTAACTTTTTCACACAAAAGGTGGTGGGTGTATGGAACAAGCTCTCAGAGGAGGCAGTTGAGGCTGGGATTATCCCAACGTTTAAGAACCAGTTAGACTATTAAAAATGTGAAAATCTAGTTTTTAACTTTTTAAGAATCGCTGTTATGCAACTTCTTTAGTGGAACACAGGGTGAGGTGAAACGCTTATCAAAACTTTTAGAGTGTCGTTAACAGAAACAGAAAGCAAAAAAACATTACGTGCAGAGGGTAAGAGTTTCTGGGAAGAACATGCAATAAGTCTATGAAACAGGTAATGATAACATCAGCAATCAGCTTGTGGACAAAAAAAAGTCTTTTGACATGGGATAAAGTAGTTGTGATTGTGTTTTTTTTTCCAATTGCAGAATGAATGAAGAACAAATAGCAACTGTTTGCTTATCTGTTTTGAAAGCTCTAGCATATCTACATTCTCAAGGTGTTATCCACAGGGATATAAAGAGTGACTCTATACTTCTCACCAATGATGGACGGGTAAGCAATACAGTTACTTCTCACAACGCAGATTTATTGTTTGGATTCTGATTAATATCGATATCATTTGAATCTTTAATAATCAACAAGAAGTTTTATCTTTTCACTCCCCCAATATTTGTGGTTCAACTTGTCTGCAGTTTTAAATGAATTTTGATTTTTTTTAAATTTTGAGATACCGCGCTGAAACAGGCCCTTCGGTCCACCGGGTCCACGCCGCCCAGCGATCCCCGCACATTAACACTATCCTATACACACTAGGGACAATTTTTACATTTACCAAGCCAATTAGCCTACATACCTGGACGTCTTTGGAGTGTGGGAGGAAACCGAAGATCTCGGACAAAACCCACGCAGGTCACGGGGAGAACGTACAAACTCCGTACAGACGGCGCCCGTAGTCGGGATCGAACCTGAGTCTCCGGCGCTGCATTCGCTGTAAGGCAGCAACTCTACCGCTGCGCCACCGTGCCGCCCCTGATAAAGGAGTAAACATACATAGAATACAGGACCGCACAGGACTGGAACAGGCCCTTCGGATCTCAAAACGAGTGGGGAGGAACTTCTGTAGATAGGAGTTTGCACATTTACACCGAAGATAGACACAAAATGCTGGGGTAACTCAGCAGGTCAGGCTGCATCTCTGGAGAAACTGAATGGGTGACGTTTGAAGAAGGGTCTCGACCCGAAAAGTCACCCATTCCTTTTCTTCAGAGACCAGGTGAGAAATGAGCTGAGGAAAATCAATGCGAGGAAGGCGGCTGGTCCAGACGGCATCAGCTCGCGGCTCCTCAAGTCCTGTGCAGACCAGCTGTGTGGGATAGTGGAGCACATCTTCAATCTGAGCCTGAAACTGGGGCGAGTTCCACAGCTGTGGAAAACATCCTGAGTGGTACCGGTGCCAAAGACGCCGCACCCGAAGGAACTCAACAGCTACAGGCCGGTGGCACTGACATCACACCTGATGAAGACACTGGAGCGTCTGGTTCATCTCCACCCATCAATGGATCCGCTGCAGTTCGCCTACCAGACTCGCATCAGGGTGGAGGACGCCATCATCCACCTACGGAACAGAGCTCCCTCACACCTGGAGAAGCCGGATACCACTGGGAGAATCATGTTCTTTGATATCTCCAGTGCATTCAATACCATCCAGCCGGGGCTTCTGGGGGGCAAGCTGGAGCGCACAGGAGTGGATCACCACCTCACATCCTGGATTCTGGACTACCTCACCAACTGACCACAGTGTGTGAGGACAAAGGACCTGGTCTCGGACAGGGTGGTCCGCAGCACTGGGGTTCCGCAGGGAACAGTGCTAGCGCCATTCTTGTTCACCCTGTACACTGCGGACTTCAGGCACAGCTCTGCAAACTCCTATCTACAGAAGTTCTCTGACGACTCTGCCATCGTCGGCCTCTTCACAGGCGATGAGGACAGGGCGTACAGAGAACTGATCAAAGAGTTTGTGGATTGGTGCCAGCGGAACTGCCAGTGGATCAATGCAGGGAAAACCAGGGAGATGGTGGTAGATTTCCGCAGGCGCAGCCAGGTCCCCCCGACACCGGTAAACATCCAGGGAATGGATATCGGGAGGGTGGACTGGACCAAAAACACCGATGCGCTATACAAAAAGGGCCAGAGCAGACTTTATCTGCTGAGGAGACTCAGGTCCTTTGGAGTGCAGGGGGCATTCCTAAGGACCTTCTACAACACGGTGGTTGCATCGGCCATTTTCTATGGAGTGGTCTGTTGGAGCAGCAGCATCTCAGCAGCCGAGGGGAAGAGACTCGACAAGCTGGTCAGGAAGGCCAGCTCTGTCCTGGGTTGCCCCCTCGACTCAGTGCAGGCGGTGGGAGAGAGGAGGATGATGGCAAAGTTAACATCGCTGCTGGACAACGACTCCCACCCCATGCTGGACACTGTCACTGCACTGAGTAGCTCCTTCAGTGACAGACTCCTTCACCGCAAGTGCGTGAAGGAGAGACATCGGAGGTCCTTCCTTCCCGCTGCTGTGAGACTGCACAACCAGCACTGCTCCCAGCAGACGAGTCAACAGTGACAGTTAAGGAATACACGGTAAACTGATGACAATTTATCCTTGTCTTTACTTTTATTTATAATGAATGATCTCTTGCTATCCACTTTGCTGCTGTAACACTGTAAATTTCCCCGGTGTGGGACGAATAAAGGAATATATATATATATGCTGCCTAACCTGCTGAATTAGACAATAGACAATAGGTGCAGGAGTAGGCCATTCGGCCCTTCAAGCCAGCACCGCCATTCAATGTGATCATGGCTGATCATTCTCAATCAGTACCCCGTTCCTGCCTTCTCCCCATACCCCCTGACTCCGCTATCCTTAAGAGCTCTATCTAGCTCTCTCTTGAATGCATTCAGAGACTTGGCCTCCACTGCCTTCTGAGGCAGAGAATTCCACAGATTCACAACTCTCTGACTGAAAAAGTTTTTCCTCATCTACGTTCTAAATGGCCTACCCCTTATTCTTAAACTGTGGCCCCTGGTTCTGGACTCCCCCAAAATTGGGAACATGTTTCCTGCCTCTAACGTGTCCAACCCCTTAATAATCTTATACGTTTCGATAAGATCCCCTCTCATTCTTCTAAATTCCAGTGTATACAAGCCTAGTCATTCCAGTCTTTCAACATAGCTTTTTGTGTCTATCTTCGGTTGTACCGAACATGTTGCCAAGATAATCTACCTGCACAAGATCCACATCTTTCAATCTAATTTGTTCATGGTTTTGGTTTTTTTTAAACGCAGCAAAGTGATTCAACTAGTTTACTTTTTATCTTTTTTAGATTAAATTGTCGGATTTCGGGTTCTGCGCCCAAGTGTCAAAAGAAGTCCCCAGGCGGAAGTCGCTCGTTGGCACACCTTACTGGATGGCACCAGAGGTCATCTCTAGATTGCCGTATGGAACCGAAGTAAGGATAAGACCATATGTGGTTGTTCATAAGGCCATGAGGAGTCAAGTCAAGTTTATTTGTCACATACACATACACGATGTGCAGTGAAATGAAAGTGGCAATGCCTGCGGATTGTGCACAAAAAAGAATTACAGTTACAGTATATAAATAAAGTTAATAAAGCTACTATAGTGTAGACAAAATTTAGTCTCTGGAGTTATAAAAGTTGACAGTCCTGTTGAAAGAAACTCCGTCTCATCCTCTTCGTTTTCACAGCGTGACAGCGGAGGCGTTTGCCTAACCGTAGCATCTGGAACAGTCCGTTACTGGGAATAGGAGTAAACATAGAAGCATAGAAAATAGGTGTAGGAGGAGGCCACTTGGCCCTTCGAGCCAGTACCGCCATTCATTGTGATCATGGCTCATCATCCACAATCAGTAACCCGTGCCTACCTTCTCCCCATATCCCTTGATTCCGCTAGCCCTAGAGAGTTAGCCCCTATCTAACTCTCTTTTAAATCATCCAGTGAATTGGCCTCCACTGCCCTCTGTGGCAGAAAATTCCACAAATTTACAACTCTCTGGGTGAAAAAAGTTTCTTCTCACCTCAGTTTTAAATGGCCTCCCCCTTATTCTTAGACTGTGGCCCCTGGTTCTGGACTCCCCCAACATTGGGAACATTTTTCCTGCATCTAGCTTGTCCAGTCCTTTTATAATTTTATACGTCTCTATGAGAGCCCCTCTCATCCTAATAAACTCCAGTGAATACTGGAATTAGGCCATTCGACCCATCGTCTACTCCACCATTCAATCACGGCTGATCTATCTCCATTCTTCTGCCCCCTCTCCAAAACCTCTGACACCCTTACTAATCAAGAATCTATCTATCTATCTCTGCCTTAAAATATCCACTGACTTGGCCTCCACATTCTTCTGTGGCAAAGAATTCCACAGATTCACTGAAATAAATTCTCCTCATCTCCTTCCTAAAAGAATGACCTTTAATTCTGAGGCTGTGTCCTCTAGTCCTAGACTCTCCCACCAGTGGAAACATCCTCTACACATCCACTCTATCTGAGCCTTTCACTATCCTATATGAGCCTTTCACTATCCTATATGATTCACCCATTCTTCTAAACTCAGGTTCAGCAGGTTTTCAGCCAAATTGCATGCTGCTTCTCTCTGAATTATAAAATCGTAGATGAAATGCCATTCCGTCTTTTGAGCCCATTTGCACAACGAATTGTTGAATCCTAAATCCCATCCTAACTTCAGTGGCTATATTTCAGGCTATAATCTTACTGCATTATTCATCCGTACAGTAATCATTGTGTTGGGTTATGATTGAGCATTTGCATGAACAAAATGGCATTGCTGTCTTTCAGGTAGACATATGGTCTCTTGGTGTGATGGTGATAGAAATGGTGGACGGGGAGCCACCATACTTTAATGAGCCACCACTTCAGGCCATGAGGAGAATACGAGACAATCTTCCGCCAAGGTTAAAGGATATGCTCAAGGTAGAATTTTTATGTTCTTTCAAAAGATTTCATCAAATTTACCTTTTGATGAGTCACTTTAAGTCACTTGAAGCAGGCTTTGAACAGACGAGTGCAAACACACATTCATTGCCTTGGTTTCAAGTCACCGATACTACAACTTATCCATGCCATTTAAACTTGATGGCATATTGATTTTAAATGGAGGTTCCATACGTTGGACTACTGTAAGTGAGGATATCACAAAATGCTTTAGTAACTCAGCAGGTCAGGCAGCATCTCAGGAGAGAAGGAATGGGTGACGTTTCGGGTCGAGGCCCTTCTTCAGACAGTCTGAAGAAGGGTCTCGACTCAAAACTTCACCCGTTCCTTCTCTCCTGAGATGCTGCCTGACCTGCTGAGTTACTCCAGCATCTTGTGATACCTTCGATTTGTACCAGCATGTGCAGTTATTTTCCTACTGTAAATGAGGAGATGAGTCCAAGCAAACCCCATGAGATTTGAAGCCTTCTCAGCTGTAAGGCAGCGGTAGAGTTGCTGCCTTACAGCGAATGCAGCGCCGGAGACCTGGATTCGATCCGGATTATGGGTGCTGTCGTACGGAGTTTGACCGTTCTCCCTGTGACCTGCGTGGGTTTTCTCCGATATCTTCGGTTTCCAAAGACGTACAGGTTTGTAGGTTAATTGGCTTGGTAAATGTAAAAATTGTCCCCGGTGCGTGTAGGATAGTGTTAATGTGCGGGGATCGCTGGTCGGAGCGGACTCGGTGGGCCGAAGGGCCTGTTTGCGCGCTGTATCTCCAAAACTAAAATTAAACTAAAGTCATAATGGAAAAATGGTAGTTTGAGGTGACAACTCCTCTCTGCTATTTGAGGGAATTTACATGGTTTGGTCATGAGAAAGGAGCAGAATCAGGCTACTCGGCCCATCCGCCGTTCAATCGTGGCGGATCTATCTATCCCTCTTAACCCCGATCTCCTGCCTTCTCCCCACAACCCTGGGTTAGTGCAGAGGGTTTTTGTGTTGACGTTCAGCGGAGTGAAATGAGGAGGTTATTGATGGTGTCATTCTGCCAATCGGTCCCTTACCTCTGCGACTACAATGTTCCCCTTTCTTCCTCGCCCTTGCTCTCGTCGAATTGGAGGAACAACACCTCATATTTCGCCTGGGCAGCTTGCAGCCCAGCGGTATGAACATTGACTTCTCCAACTTTAGATAGTTCCTCTGTCCCTCTCTTCCCCTCCCTCTTCCCAGATCTCCCACTGTCTTCCTGACTCCTTCCTTTGTCCCGCCCCCCTGACATCAGTCTGAAGAAGGGTCTCGACCCAAAACGTCACCCATTCCTTCTCTCCTGAGATGCTGCCTGACCTGCTGAGTTACTCCAGCTTTTTGTGAATAAATACCTGCCATTACATATGATGCGTTAAATGTTACTGAATCTCACGTTTTGAGAGCCCTTATTTAATGTGTTTTTCTCTTGATATCCTTTAGGCTTCATCGGTGCTGCGGGGATTTTTGGACTCGATGTTAGTGAGGGATCCTTTACAAAGAGCATCTGCCCAGGTGTTATTAAAACATCCATTCCTCAAGTTAGCAGGACCCCCCGCCTGCATTGTACCTCTAATGAGGCAATACAGATACCGTTGAATGAAGTGGATTTAAGAATGTCTTAGCACAATATTCGTACGAAAATTAAGCAATTCATGATAGCATCAGAGAATGAAGAATGAAGAATATTAAAGGATTTGACAGCAAAATTATGATATCTCTTGAAGTCGATGGCTGGGCAAAACTTTTACACACAGCGAAATAAAGTAATTTACCTAAATCTATTGTTCTAGGAACTGCCTGAGCTACCATTTTCCTATTTTGGATTTACAGTGCCATGCATAATCAGTCAGGCAGTCAGTCAGTCGTGAGTAGCATCTCCCATAACGTGGCTCTGTTGACTTTGAGTGCTGTCGTCTTGAACGTACTTTCCTTGGGAGGTCAATTTGTCTGCCTTTCACCATGAGCCAGCCAGGAATGACATTCACGTCAAGTTCACTGGCTCTGACATTGTATTAGATTATAGCACACTTAGGACTCGTTGAGAGAATTTTGCTCATTGAAATGTGTGGAATTTGTATTTCTCTAAAGTTGTGACTCTTTACTTTGGTAAGCACTTTTATACCACACTGGCTGTGCACTGTGTTCTGGGTTGGATTTGTACCTTACTGGGATTTCTTTTCAGATAAACTAACAGTATTTTGTGGTGAAGTAACTGTTGTGATAGCGAACAGCATTGAGAGGAGGTTTTTTTCCCCCCCAGGGTTCCAACTTGATGTGGGAGGGGTGGGTTAGGAACTTTATAAACAATAAAACAATGAGTTGCAGAACATAACAGACTTGTACAAACAGTTTGTTTCTGACTTGAGGCACTAATGAACCTGTTCAATTTGATAAAGTAACAGTTTTGTTTAATCACGTGTTATTTAATGACTTTTTAAAATATTTTTGCTGCTTTCTACTCGTAAGTGAATGTCTATTTCATTAATCTAAATGTAATGTTTGTGATGCGTGATTGCATGTTTTAACAGTCATGCAGAGTTTGATGGGAAATTAGTAAGCTATAGTGCGGCGTGGAGTGAAATATGTGCGTCCCTATAGATGAAATAAATGATGCTGGTTATTTATTAAAAAAAGAAATGTCTTTATTTTGAAGTCCAATGTTTGCAAAGAATGACCCTGAAACATTAATGGTTAAAACAATGTTCAAGTATAACTCATCATTCATGTGGCCCAATGCTAAAAACTCATCCAGGTCAGCATTTGCAGTAACTGCAGCATTTCAGCACACTTGTACTTTAACAAAGCAGTTCTGAAACTCGTGTAGGAAGGAACTGCAGATGCTGGTTACACCCAAGACAAGGCACAAAATGCTGGAGCTGGATGCACAAATTTTAAAATCAATTGGGCCTGATCTTGTTGATCCAGTGCCCGAGTCTTAAATCACTGCAGGGTGTATCGTAACATTGAAGAAATGTTTAGACAGGTACATGGATAGGATAGGTTTAGTTGGATGTAGGCCAAACACAGGCAGGTGGACAATGGTGTATGTTGGTCGGCGTGGGCAAGTTGGGCTGAAGGGCCTGTTTCTACGCTGTATGACACTATGACACTGCACAGGGTTCCCCCTGTATATGTTTACCTGGTGCTGATGCAGAGGGTCTAACTTACTGCCCTCAACATATTCTTTATTCATTTACTGTGGTTTGGATGGCATCATGACCTGGATGTAATGACTTGGATGAAGGGATTAAAAGTACCATTAGCAAATTTGCAGATGATACAAAGCTGGGTGGTAGTGTGAACTGTGAGGAAGATGCTATGAGGTTGCAGGGTGACTTGGACAGGTTGTGTGAGTGGGCGGATGCATGGCAGATGCAGTTTAATGTGGATAAGTGTGAGGTTATCCACTTTGGTGGATTGGAAGGCAGATTATTATCTGAATGGTGTAAAGTTAGGAAAAGGGGACGTACAACGAGATCTGGGTGTTCGAGTGCATCAGTCACTGAAAGGAAGCATGCAGGTACAGCAGGCAGTGAAGAAAGCCAATGGAATGTTGGCCTTCATAACAAGGGGAGTTGAGTATAGGAGCAAAGAGGTCCTTCTGCAGTTGTACAGGGCCCTAGTGAGACCACACCTGGAGTACTGTGTGCAGTTTTGGTCTCCAAATTTGAGGAAGGATATCCTTGCTATCGAGGGCGTGCAGCATAGGTTTACTAGGTTAATTCCCGGAATGGCGGGACTGTCATATGTTGAACTGGAGCGGCTAGGCTTATATACACTGGAATTTAGAAGGATGAGATGGGATCTTATCGAAACATATAAGATTATTAAGGGATTGGACACATTAGAGGCAGGAAACATGTTCCCAATGTTGGGGGAGTTCAGAACCAGGGGCCACAGTTTAAGAATAAGGGGTAGGCCATTTAAAACAGAGATGAGGGAAAACTTTTTCAGTCAGAGAGTTGTGAATCTGTGGAATTCTCTGCCTCAGAAGGCAGCGTCTGAAGAAGGGTCTCGGCCCGAAACGTCACCCATCCCTTCTCTCCGGAGATGCTGCCTGTCCTGCTGAATTACTCCAGTTTTTAGGGGAAAAGTCAGCTACTGAAGTGGAGAGAACAATTTTAAAATATCACTGACATTAAGGATAAAACCCCTTAAGATAAATTTATTTATTTTTCATTTTTGCTTAATGATGGTTATTAAGATTAAATTATTTACTTTTCATTTTGGCTTAAAGAAAATAAAATTAAAGCACCTAAATAATTAAAAACATTAAACTAGAGGTGGTTGAGACTGGGACTATTGCAATATTTAAGAAACAGTTAGACAGGTACATGAATAGGACAGGTTTAGAGGGATATAGACCAAAGGCAGGCAGGCAGGCGGGTCTTGTGTAGTTGGGACATGTTGGTCGGTGTGGGCAAGTTGGGCCTGTTTCCATGTTGTATGGGTCTATGACTCTATGACTCTAGAGGGAAGCAATTAAAAAGAACTTGCTGTTTCTTTGCCTCTTAATCCACTGCTCTGTAAGTCTTTACTGAAATCCTTATCCTGGTCCCACGGTCGTCTTCAGACAATAGACAATAGGTGCAGGAGGAGGCCATTTGGCCCTTCGAGCCAGCACCGACATTCACCGTGATCATGGCTGATCATGCACAATCAGTACCATTGCCCATTCCAGTACCAGCAAAGAGGTCCTTCTGCAGTTGTACATGATCATGCCCATTCCTGCCTTCTCCCCATATCCCCTGACTCCGCTATCATTAAGAGCTCTATCTAACTCTCTCTTGAAAACATCCAGAGAATTGGCCTCCACTGCCTTCTGAGGCAGAGAATTCCACAGATTCACAACTCTCTGAGTGAAAAAGTTCCTCCTCATCTCCATTCTAAATGGCCTACTCCTTATTCTTAAACTGTGGCCCTTGGTTCGGGACTCCCCCAACATCGGGAACATGTTTCCTGCCTCTAGCGTGTCCAATCCCTTAATGATCTTATATGTTTCAATAAGTGTGGATGGGGCATGTGGGCAAGTTGGGCCGAAGGGCCTGTTTCCACGCTGGACGACTCTATGACTAGCCAAGTCTCCCCATGCTGAAAAAAGAAAAATCGGGTGTAATATTGCTCTTTTGTCCTAGTCCATGTTAATAATTCCATAACTTTCGTTTAAATTTTAAGCAATATGTCCAGGTTGGTTCTACAATTAATTACTAGTACCTCAATTTCCATTCGCAATTAAATCTCAGTGTCCTGGGTGGTTGTGTAATACGTCTGCTAAGATTATGCATGTTTCAGAAGCGTAAGAATGGATGAAAAGAGATGCTGCACTGACATGACAAGAGAGTAATGAGTAATCAGGACTTTCATCGGCCTGCTCGGCTCGGCCCTGGGACTTTCCATCGCCCGGTGGGGGCTTCAAAAGTTGGGAGCCTCGATCGCCTCGTGGCGCCACGGGAGAAGAATGAGGAGGAGATAATGACTTTTCTTTGCCTTCCATCACAGTGAGGGTGTGCCTGGAGCAATCACTGTGATGGCTGTTTGTGTTCAAATTGTATCTGTGTGTCCTGTGCTTTTTGTTGTCTACTGCCGGACCCTGACGTGAGAGAACGCTGGCGCTGTTTGTTCGCCGCTTCTCCGTCAGGATTGTTTGTCTGTTTGTTTTTATGTTATGACTGTTTTTGTAAAGCGCTTTGAGCATCTGGTAATGCGCTATATAAAATAAATGCTTATTATTATTATTATTATAATCACAAGTGTCTTTGAGAGTGTCACCAGCATATATGAAAGAGAATAGAAAGGCATGAATCCAGTATTTTTATATCTGTTGTCAGATTAAGAGAGCAAAGGGAAGATAATTAAGATCAGTAAGGTGAATATGTGATAAAAACCAAATTAAAATAAAAGCCGGCTTAGTTCCTAGATCTGATGGGTTACAAAAGCGCTTTTGCGGTTGCAGCTCCTAGACTGTGGAACAGCATCCCTCTCCCCATCAGAACTGCCCCCTCCATCGACTCCTTTAAGTCCAGGCTCAAAACCTATTTCTACTCCCTAGCGTTTGAGGCTCATTGAGGAGGCGCTGTGAACTGTTTGCGTGCTACTGTATGTTTCATTTTTTTTCCATTGGAACCTAATCAGATGTACAGCACTTTGGTCAACGTGGGTTGTTTTTAAATGTGCTATACAAATAAAATTGACTTGACTTGACTTGACATTGAGGAATTCCAGAGGATGTAACTACTGTGGTGATTGATGTAAAAGGAAATTGAACTAAGGATTTCAAAACTTCAATTTGTCAATACAAAACCTTGTACTGTTTTTCTCAACTGCATCATCATCATCATCGGCGGTCACTCGAAGCGGGTGTGACTGTCCTCTCCGTAGGGTCGGACGCCTGTGCGTGACTTTGTTTAACGTGGGGAGACTGGTGCACAGACAGCCACCACATGGTCCTTGACAGATCTGGGTCAGGATCCAGTGGCGCGGAGTCCAAGACGACCGGGGACCCTTTTCTGCTGCAGCCTTCATCCATCCGTCTTCCCAGCCGCTGTGACGCTCCACTAAAGTCAGCCCTCATCCTCCGCCTGTTCTCGGTTGGATTGCTCTTTGTCAGGGACCTCCCCCTCGACCTTACCGCCATGGGTGACCCTACCAGGAGCGTGGCTCCAGATGGCATCGATCTCAGGACCACACAAGCTTCTCCACCACGACAAGGTGACAATCCACGGAGAAGACCTCAACTGCAGAGCATAGGGTATGAGTATTTAAGAAAGTGATTTCTTATTGAATGCGAAGGAGATTTGGAAATATTATAACAATAATAAATTTCATTAGCAGAGGGGCAATTCTCTATTTGGCTCATCCCGTGATCAAACATAGGCATACACTGGCGATGAGTTACAGTTAATGATTACGCCATATGTCATTGGCTTTTTATTCACAGTGATATTAATAATCAGTCAGTCTGAAGAAGGGTCTCGACCCGAAACGTCACCCATTCCTTCTCTCCCGAGATGCTGCCTGACCTGCTGAGTTACTCCAGCATTTTGTGAATAAATACCTTCGATTTGTACCAGCGTCTGCAGTTATTTTCTTATATTAATAATAAAAATAATTATTCAAAATTAAATTACTTTCAATTACTTGTCAGAGTTGTATGCTGATACGGATTCATCTTCTTTTGTTAATACAATCATTCTTACATAACAAATCACATTTGATAATGCGACTTTCAGATTTAAAGTAATTTTCACTTATTTTACATGTGGTATCTGTTGAGACTTTTAGGGCGGCACGGTGGCGCAGCGGTAGAGTTGCTGCCTTACAGCGAATGCAGCGCCGGAGACTCGGGTTCGATCCTGACTACGGGCGCCGTCTGTACGGAGTTTGTACGTTCTCCCCGTGACCTGCGTGGGTTTTTCTCAGAGATCTTCGGTTTCCTCCCACACTCCAAAGACGTACAGGTATGTAGGTTAATTTGCTTGGTAAATGTAAAAATTGTTCCTAGTGGGTGTAGGATAGTGTTAATGTGCGGGGATCGCTGGGCGGTGGGCCAAAAAGGGCCTGTTTCCGCACTGATTCTCTAAACTAAACTAAACTAAACATATAAGTGTTGACCAAAAGACAGTTTCTTGCACACATACCACAAGAATATATCTGGACAGGAATGATGCTTGATTAGCAATCCAATAAAATTAATTTAAAGTACATTCTTTCAAGTATGAAGAAACCCACATTTATGTGATTATTTTCAAGACTCCACTACATTTCAAAGCTTCATGCATTAATTTAGGAAAATGCAGCAGCAAATATCCTTGCCCTACTAGCTAAAACAGAGGATGTTTCCACTAGTGGGAGAGTCTAGAACCAGAGGTCATAGACTCAGAATAAAAGGACTACCTTTAGAAAAGAGATGAGGAGGATTTGTTTTAGTCAGAGGGTGGTGAAACTGTGGAATTCATTGCCACAGACGACTGTGGAGGCCAAGTCAATGAATATTTTTAACACTGAGATGGATAGATTCTAGATTAGGAAGGATGACGGGGGAGAAGGCAGGAGAATGGGGTTGAGAGGGAAAGGTAATCAGCCATGATTGAATGGTGGAGTGATGGGCCGAATGGCTTAATTCTGCTGCTAGAACTTATGAACTTATGATTATGGTATTGAGGAGAATATTTGTGGTAGTGATGTTGATTGAAGGATATTCTTTGGCAATTAGCGCAGGATTGACACCTCATCCACTACAGAATATTGTTCTATCTGTCAGAGAAAGCATCTGAGGATAGACACAAAATGCTGGAGTAACTCAGCGGGACAGGCAGCATCTCTGGAGAGAAGGAATGGGTGACATTTCAGGTCGAGAAGCTTGAATGTCTCGACCTGAAACGTCACCCATTCCTTTTCTCCAGAGATGCTGCCTGTCCCGCTGAGTTACCCCAGCATTTTGTGTCCGTCTTCGGTTTAAATCAGCATCTGCAGTTCCTTCACTCACAGAGCATCTGAGGATATATCAATGTGGCCCGTTCAAAAACTAACACTGTTAAAACTGATGCAGTGTTGTACGTTCCCTCAACACTACGCTGGAGTGTCAGTTGGATTTCTGTCCTCAACTTACTATCGTAGAATTTTAATTCACAACTTGAGGTTACTACTCATATGCTTTTTAAGCAAGGATGAAAATCTCAATAATCGCTATCAATTGCTTTCCTGGGCCAATTGTGTTCATTACAATTTTACGTTTAAATGTGCAAGAACATCCATCCAATTTAAGCATGTTACTTTTAAAACAGAATCTAAAACAATCCTAATGGAGGTCGATTTCTTTAATTTTTTTAGTCAGTTGGCTGTTACCAGCTCAACTTGTAAATTTAGTCAAAACAATAAAGATCATTGAAATATTTTCATCTTTGTTTGCGATATTCCCATATATCTGATAATTTGTAGTGTTTCTCATGATCCAAAATTGAGCAACTTTTCGTACTGATTGTTTAGAGACACAGCATGGAAACAGGCCCTTCGGCCCACCGAGTCTGTGCCCAACCAACAATCCTACACACTGGGGACAATTTACAGAAGCCAATTAACCTACAAACCTGTGTAGGAAGGAACTACAGATGCTGGTTTAAACTGAAGATAGACACAAAAAGCTGGTATCACAAAAAGCTGGAGTAACTCAGCGGGCCAGGCAGCATCTCAGGGGAGAATGGAATGGGTGACGTTTCGGGTCGAGACCCTTCTTCAGCTCAGCGGGACAGGCAGCATCTCTGGAGAGAAGGAATGTGTGACGTTTCGGGTCGAGACCTTTCTTCAGACAAGCCTGCCGTCTCTGGGATGTGGGAAGAAATCGGAGCACCCGGAGTAAACCGGAGTAAACTTTTTTAGTCAGAGAGTTGTGAATCTGTGGAATTCTCTGCCTCAGATGGCAGTGGAGGCCAATTCTCTGAATACATTCAAGAGAGAGCTAGATAGAGCTCTTAAGGATAGCGGAGTCAGGGGGTATGGGGAGAAAGCAGGAACGGGGTACTGATTGAGAATGATCAGCCATGATCACATTGAATGGCGGTGCTGGCTCGAAGGGCCGAATGGCCTACTCCTGCACCTATTGTCTATTGTCATATGGTCCCAGGGATTACATACTCCATACAGACAGCACCCGAGGTCAGGATTGAACCAGGATCGCTGGCATTTTCAGACAGCAACCCTACCACTGTGCCACCTTAAACAACTCCATGGTTGTGTTGAAATGTGTTTCAACTTTCTTCTCTGGTTGAGGATTAATTAAAACGGCCTTAAAGGAATCAACAGATGTATAGTTTGGAGCTGATGATCAGCTTTGCTGCAAAGACAAGTAATGTTTTGTTCCAAAACACCACCCCTTTTGCAAAGACACGTTCTGTTCCTGACAAATAATAAATTAGCAGTAATGGTGGCCATTGCCAAAGGACGAACTGCACAAACTCCTAGACTGGTGGCAAAACGCAAGCTAAATAAACAAGAACCTTTGGTGTCAAATGCCATCTTAAAGCAATTTGAAAATGTAATCTAGCCGAAGAAAATGAAAGGGCAATATCACGATATTGAGTCCATGCAGGTGCACCTGGTGGGTGTATTGGACTTACCTCAAGGTATTATCGTGTCATTTCCTTAAAGGTAATGCACTTGCATTGTTAAATAGGATTGTGCCATGGTGCTTCAGAAATATGTATTATATAAAAACAATAAGTACAGGAACGTTGTTTATCTAGCTGTACTACATTTGCCCCCCTCACCTGGCAGGTGGGACTGGTGTAGATGGGGCATGTTGGTGGGGGTGGGCAAGTTGGGCTGAAGGGCCTGTTTCCACGCCGTATGACACCATGACCTCCATCAAGCTCCCCCACTTGGTGGGCTAACTACATGCCTCTCTTAAGCAGGCGTGGGTTTCTTTTGCCTTTCAAATATTCCCCTGTACTCTTATCATAATGGGATCAAAACATTATATTTAATTGTAGATATCTTGAAAGGTCCTTACTTAAGAAATGGTTTACAGTTGCAATGGAAGCATTTCAGAGAAAGTTGACTGGTTGAGTTTGGCAAGGAAATGGCGAGGAATTTGGGGCCATTCTCACTGAAGTTTAGGAGAACGAGAGGTGGTCTTCTCCAAAGGTAAGATTCAGAGGGGGACTTCACAGAGGGATGTCTTGAGAGGATATATCTTCCCCCTCCTACCGAGGGGCCATGGTTTCAGAAGAAGGAGGTGCCCATTTAAAGAGTGGGAGGAGGAGAAAGTTCTCCCCCCATGAGGGAGGTGAATCTATGAGATTCTTCACCTTGAGAGGTTGAGTCACTGAACACTGAATGTGGAAACAACAAACTGCAGACACTGGTTTTCCCAAAGATGGACACACTGTGCTGGAGAAACTCAGCGGGTCAGGCGGCATCTCCGGAGGAAAAGGATGGGTGACGTTTTGGGTCGGGACCATTCTTTCGACACAATACTGAGACTGGTGCATTTTTGTCTGTTGAGAGGTTGTTGATTATGGCATTGATGAGGAAAGTGAAGTTCTGATCAGCTGTGATGGAAGGATCACTCCTATGCATTTCAATCCCAGTTTCAATGGAACAGGAGGAAAGTACGGTCATGAAAGGCTTGGATAAAGTGGACGTGGAGAGGATGTTTCCACTAGTGGGACCAGCCTCAAAATTAGAGGATGTCCTTTTAGGAAGGAGATGAGGAGAGATTTCTTTAGTCAGACGGTGGTGAATTTGTGGGATTCTTTGCCTCAGAAGGTCGTGGAGGCCAAGTCATGTGGATATTTTTTAAGGCAGAGATAAATAGATTCTTGATTAGTACGGGTGTCAGAGGTTATGGGGAGAAGGCAGGAGAATGGGGTTAGGAGGGAGAGATGGATCAGCCATGATCGAATGGCGGAGTAGACTTGATGGGCCGAATGGCCTAATTCTACTCCTATTCCTTATGACCTGGGATTTGGATTGTGACTGAAATACTCTGAATTATGTTGACAGATAGATTAGTTCCTCGCAGATTTTGCACCTGATTAAACTAGATGGAGATAAATTTACAACCTTGCAATCCAACGGTATGAACATTGATTTCTCTCATTTCAAGTAACTCCTGCGTTCCCTCCCCCTCCACCACCCTAATTGTCCTACCTGTTCCGCTGTTTGCATCATTGTATCCCTCTTGTTATCGCATCTTCCCCAGCCAACAATGAACCATTATGGACTCCACCGTAAGGTTTAGAAGGATGAGAGGGGATCTTATAGAAACATTTAAAATTCTTAAGGGGTTGAACAGACAAGATGCAGGAAAAATGTTCCCGGTGTTGGGGCTGTCCAGAACCAGGGGTCACAGTTTAAGAATAAGGGGTAGGCCATTTAGGACTGAGATGAGGAATCTGTGGAATTCTCTGCCACAGAAGGCAGTGGAGGCCAATTCACTGGACGTTTTCAAGAGTTAGATTTAGCTCTTAGGGCTGCTGGAATCAAGGGATGTGGGGAGAAGGCAGGAACGGGGTACTAATTGTGGGTGATCCGCCATGATCATATTGAATGGCGGTGCTGGCTCAAAGGGCCGAATGGCCTACTCCTGCACCTATTGTCTATCTGTCTATCTTTCTACCCTTTCTTTTGCCGGCTGTGATCTGGTCTTTTCTCGCCTGAAGAAGGGGAGAAGGCAAGAGAATGGGGTTAGGAGGGAGAGATAGATCAGTTATGATTGAATTGCAGAGTAGACTTGATGGGCCGAATGGCCTAATTCTACGCCTATTCCTTATGACCTGGGATTTGGATCGTGACTGAAATACTCCGAATCATGTTGACAGGTAGATTAGTTCCTCGCAGATTTTGCACCTGATTAAACTGGGTGGAGATAAATTTACAACCTTCTCTACACAGATAAACTATTCTCTACCCAGAGAAGGGTTAACCTATTCTTTTTGTTTCCGGAGATGCTGCCTGACAGCGATAGCGTTGCTGCCTTACAGCGCCAGAGTCCCGGGTTCGATCCTGACTACGGGTGCTGTCTGTATGGAGTTTGTACGTTCTCCCCGTGACCTGCGTGGGTTTTCTCCAGAGACGTACAGGTTTGTAGGTTAATTGACTCGGTATAAATGTAAATGGTCCCTCATGTGTGTAGGATAGCGTTGGTGTGCGGGGATTGGTGGGCCGAAGGGCCTGTTTCCGCGCTGTATCTCTAAACAAAACGAAAACTAATCAAATAAAAAGGCTTCAGTTTATTTCTATAGTAGACTTCCATTCAAAATCATTAATTAAGCAACTACATATATGTATATATTTCTATTAAGGTTGTGCTTGTAAGGGTTTACCGAGGGGCCTGTTATCTCTAAACTAAACCAAGCTACACGAAACATGGCCATTCCAGCCAAGCAAAAATAACCAAACTTACCAAAAATTTGGAGAGGGAAGATTTCAATCTAATCGGTTATCTACAACTCTCGTAATGCCTCGGTCCTTTGGTCTTACGCGAATTGTGTTCACGTTGTGTAAAGTTTTGCAGAAAGTCCACAGTGTTTGCTTGGAATCGATGTCCAAGCACACCCCGAAACTTAAAACAAGAGCAAACTGCTTTTTTCCAAATTGAAACGTAAATCCGTGTATCCAAGAAATGGTGAGCATCAGAAGATAAAAGTTTCAGTTTCATTCTACGGTAGACTTCCTTTCGTTAATTGATCAACTGGATATTGTTTTCTATTAGGGTGCTCTGGTTTCCCTCTCCCCCGACGCTCAGTCCGAAGAAGGGTCTCGATCAGAACCAGGCGCCACAGTTTAAGAATAAGGGGTAGGCCATGTAGAACGGAGATGAGGAAAAACTTTTCAGTCAGAGAGTTGTGAATCTGTGGAATTCTCTGCCTCAGAAGGCAGTGGAGGCCAATTCTCTGAATGCATTCAAGGGAGAGCTAGATAGAGCTCTTAAGGATAGCGGAGTCAGGGGGTATGGGGAGAAGGCAGGAACGGGGTACTGATTGAGAATGATCAGCCTTGATCACATTGAATGGCGGTGCTGGCTCGAAGGGCCGAATGGCCTCCTCCTACACCTATTGTCTATTGTCTCTTGACCCGAAACGTCACCCATTCCTTCTCCCCAGAGACGCTGCCTGACCCGCTGAGTTACTCCAGCATTTTGTGTCGATCTTCGGTGTAAATCAACATCGACACTTCCTTCCTACACAGTATTGGGAACATATATCCTTTCCAACCAATAAAAAATATATATTATCCGGTGTAGCAATGCGGTAGAGTTGCTGCCTCACCACTGCTCCAGAGACCCTGGTTCGATCCTGACTACGGGTGCTGCCTGTACGGAGTTTGTACGTTCTCCCACTGGCCGTGTTGGGGGGGGGGGGGTGGGGGGTTCCCCCAGATGCTACGATTTCCTCCTACACTTCAAAAGACATACAGGATTGTAGGCTAATTGGCTTTGGTAAAACTGAAAATAGTCCCTCGTGGGTGTAGGATAGTGTTAGTGTGCGGTGATGAGGGACTACACGTTTACAGCCCAACAGCGGCAGCTGGGATCGCAGGTCGGCGCGGACTCGGTGGGCCGAAGGGCCTGTTTCAATAGACAATAGACAATAGGTGCAGGAGGAGGCCATTCGGCCCTTCGAGCCAGCACCGCCATTCAATGTGATCATGGCTGATCATTCTCAATCAGTACCCCGTTCCTGCCTTCTCCCCATACCCCCTGACTCCGCTATCCTTAAGAGCTCTATCCAGCTCTCTCTTGAATGCATTCAGAGAATTGGCCTCCACTGCCTTCTGAGGCAGAGAATTCCACAGATTCACAACTCTCTGACTGAAAAAGTTTTTCCTCATCTCAGTTCTAAATGGCCTACCCCTTATTCTTAAACTGTGGCCCCTTGTTCTGGACTCCCCCAACATTGGGAACATGTTTCCTGCCTCTAACGTGTCCAACCCCTTAATAATCTTATACATTTCGATAAGATCTCCTCTCATCCTTCTAAAAGGATTTCCGCGCCGTATCTCCAAACTACACAAAAACTAAATAACGACAAGGGCTTCAGTTTATTTCTACAGTAGAATTCCATTCAAAATCATTCATTAAGCAACTATATATATTTATTTTCTATTTGGGTTGTGCTTGAAAATGGTGTTGGTAACAAAATTTTCCCAACCACTAAATACCATTATTATTCGATGTAGCAATGCTACACCATTTAACAGATGGTGTAGGAAGGAACTGCAGATGCTGGTTTAAACCGAAGATGGACACAAAATGCTGGAGTAACTCAGTGGGGACAGGCAGCATCTCTGGAGAGAAGGGATGGGTGACGTTTCGGGTCGAGACCCTTCTTCAGACTGAGAAGTTCATACTCGGTCTGAAGAAGGGTCTCGAGTCTCGACCCATTCCTTCTCTCCAGAGATGCTGCCTGTCCCGCTGAGTTACTCCAGCATTTTGTGTCTACCTTCCATTTATTTTTTGGTGTGTAAATTTTTTTTCAATTTTAATCTAGTTTTCTAGTTTTGTAGTTTAGCACAATCCGCAGGAGTTGCCACTTTCATTTCACTGCACATCTTGTCTACGTATGTATGTGACAAATAAACTTGACTTTATTTAGCAGATTTAGCTGCTTGATTTAGCAGATGGACGCACAAATGCTGGAGTAACTAGGTGGGTCAGGCAGCATCTCTGGAGAGAAGGAATGGGTCGAGAAGGAATGAGGAATAGGTGACGTTTGGGGGGGTGGAGATTTAGCAGGTGGCAGCGTGTAAATGATCTCAGTCAGATCCTACCTTTGCCAAAAAATGCCAGTCTCTATAAATAATATGTATGAGAAAATAACTGCAGATGCTGGTACAAATCGAAGGTATTTATTCACAAAATGCTGGAGTAACTCAGCAGGTCAGGCAGCATCTCAGGAGAGAAGGAATGGGTGACGTTTCGGGTCGAGACCCTTCTTCAGACCGAGAAGTTCAGACTCGGTCTGAAGAAGGGTCTCGACACGAAACGTCGACCATTCCTTCTCTCCCAAGATGCTGCCTGACCTGCTGAGTTACTCCAGCATTTTGTGAATAAATACCTTCGCTCTATAAATAATAACTGGAGCAAACAGTAAGAGAGACTCCCCATACCCCATGCCAATCACCAAACGCTACCAGGATTAGGTTACTGATGTCGCAGTATTTTAATGGTTTCATTCACATTGTGTTATCGTTGCGTGCTGTGATGAGATTGCTAAGTTGTAATTTTTGGTTTAGCACCGGTTTACGGTGCTAATCACTAAATAAGCGCCCTAAAATATGTACAGCAATTTAAATTGGGCGTTCCGCGAAATTTCAACATAACAAAACGAAACAAACAAAATATATATATATATATATTATATTTATATATATATCCCCTGACGTGCTTCTCTGTTGGTTCACGTTACTCTGCAGCAGGGCTGGGAAGGTGGTGCCCAACTCGCTGGGACCACCCCACATTACATGTGCTTGTACTCGGATCTGTCCCTGGGCACCGGGACCTGGGTGGCCGCCGTGAGTTTGTGGTGGATGTGGTAGACGGCCAGGATCACCACGATGAGCAGTCCCAGGGTCAGCCCCAGTATCAGCGGCAGGATCTCCTCCAGCTCCTCCTGTTGGTCAACAACACACGTGGAGGCTGCGGGGGAAAACCAACGGCAAGGTGTGAAACACAGGAGGCGCGCAGGAACCCGCTCAAGGGCGGGTTATTGGCAGATGTCAGCAAATGCAACTATACTTCTATTTACTTACAGCGGCGCAGCCGATAGGTAAACATATTGCCCTATAAAAATATGAATAAACATGTGTGTGTATGTTTACACATATGCGTATGTACACACACACGTGTGCATGTGTATATATGTGTGTGTGTATATATGTATATATGCGTATGTATATATATATATGTGTGTGTTTGTGTATATATATATGTGTGTGTGTGTGTTGTGTGTATGTATATATGTGTGTATGTATGTGTGTGTATATATGTGTGTGAGTGTATGTATATGTGTGTGTGTATATATATATATGTGTGTGTGTGTGTTGTGTGAAAGTATATATATGTGTGTATATGTGTGTTTGTGTGTATATATATGTGTATGTGTGTCTTGTGTGTATGTATATATATGTGTGTATGTATATACATGTGTGTGTGTGTGTGTGTATGTGTACATATATATGTATGTATATATGTGTGTGTACATATATATGTGTGTATATATTTGTGTGTGTATATATGGGTGTGTATATAAGTGTGTATGTTTATGTGGGTGTATATAAATGTATATGTATATTTTTGTGTGTGCGTATATATATGTGAGTATATGTGTATGTATATATATGTATATGTGTATATATACATGTAAGTGTGTATTTGAGATATCTCAAAGACCGCAGTCTTACAGGTGAGCCGGGACATACTTTACCTTCGCTAAATATGAAGTCGCGCTTGAAGCCGAAGGGTTGCATGTGTATTTGAGATAGAAGGATAGCCACCACTTTTTGGTGGTCGCTGGAGATGAGGGAGATGGTTTCCTGAGCCTCGCACTTGTAGGATTTCCCAAGCGGGGTGAGGAAGAGAGAGAGGTGATGAGAGGAGGCCGTGTGTTTCCCAACTGCAACAAAGAAGAGAGCAAAGTCTTACGGAAAATAGACGCAAAATAAAAAGTACATCATTTGATCTTATCTTTGATCTCCTCCATTATAGATGAGGCTCTCACTAGGGTCTCTTCTACATCCCGCAGCTCTGCTCTTGCTCCCCCTCCCCCACTCGCAACAAGGACAGAATCCCCCTCGTTCTCACCTTCCACCCCACCAGCCAGCGGATCCAACAAATCATCCGCCAACATTTCCGTCACCTACAACGGGACCCCACCACTGGCCACATCTTCCCATCCCCTCCCCTCTCTGCGTTCCGCAGAGACCGTTCCCTCTGTAACTCCCTGGTCCACTCGTCCCTTCCTCCCCAAACCACCCCATCCCCGGGCACCTTCCCCTGCAACCGCAAGAGATGCAACACCTGTCCCTTTACCTCCCCCCTCAACTCCATCCAAGGACCCAAACAGTCTTTCCAGGTGAGACAGAGGTTCACCTGCACCTCCTCCAACCTCATCTATTGCATCCGCTGCTCTAGATGTCAACTTATTTACATCGGCGAAACCAAGCGCAGGCTCGGCGATCGCTTCGCTGAACACCTGCGCTCGGTCCGCATTGACCAAACTGATCTCCCCATGGCCGAGCATTTCAACTCCCCCTCCCAGTCTGACCTTTCTGTCATGGGCCTCCTCCAGCGCCATAGTGAGGCCCACCGGAAATTGGAGGAACAACACCTCATATTTCGCCTGGGCAGCTTGCAGCCCAGTGGTATGAACATCGACTTCTCCAACTTTAGATAGTTCCTCTGTCCCTCCCTTCCCCGCCTCCTTCCCGGATCTCCCTCTATCTTCCTGTCTCCACCTATATCCTTCCTTTGTCCCGCCCCCCTGACATCAGTCTGAAGAAGGGTCTCGACCCAAAACGTCACCCATTCCTTCTCTCCAGAGATGCTGCCTGTCCCACTGAGTTACTCCAGCATTTTGCATCTAAATTCTTACTGGTGTTGTATTGAGTATCGGAGAGAATGCAATGGCAAAATATTAAATTATCCAACGTTGGCTGGAGGATATGTAGGGAGATGCTGGTTTAAACCGAAGACACACTCAAAATGCTGGAGTAACTCAGCGGGACAGGCAGCAACTCTGGAGAGAAGGAATGGGTGACGTTTCGGGTCGAGACAAGCCCATTGTGGGTCCACATTTCCTTGATTATCGTTGCCTTTTTGCTTATATTCCATTCGTTTGGTCTAGGTCCTGTCCAGATCTCTCATTTCCCTTTCCCCTGACTCAGTCTGAAGAAAAGTCATGACACAAAACGTCACCTATTCCTTTTCCCCAGAGATGCTGCCTGTCCCGCTGAGTTACTCCGGCTTTTTGTGTCTATCATTAGCAGAAGGATTGATGCCATTCATTAATCGTAGTTTGCAGGTTAAATGCACTTGTGTGTGCAACGTGTACAATATTTCATTGATTTCACTATTATTATCAAATAGACAATACACAATAGGTGCAGGAGGAGGCCATTCGGCCCTTTGAGCCAGCACTGCCATTCAATGTGATCATGGCTGATCATTCTCAATCAGTACCCCGTTCCTGCCTTCTCCCCATACCCCCTGACTCCGCTATCCTTAAGAGCTCTATCTAGCTCTCTGACTGAAAAAGTTTTTCCTCATCTCAGTTCTAAATGGCCTACCCCTTATTCTTAAACTGTGGCCCCTTGTTCTGGACTCCCCCAACATTGGGAACATGTTTCCTGCCTCTAACGCGTCCAACCCCTTAAGAATCTTATACGTTTCGATAAGATCTCCTCTCATCCTTCTAAATTCCAGAGTATACAAGCCTAGTCGCTCCAGTCTTTCAACATATGACAGTCCCTCCATTCTGGGAATTAACCTAGTAAACCTACGCTGCACGCCCTCAATAGCAAAAATATCCTTCCTCAAATTTGGAGACCAAAACTGCACACAGTACTCCAGGTGCGGTCTCACTAGGGCCTGATAACTGCACACAGTACTCCAGGTGCGGTCTCACTAGGGCCCTGTGCCCTAGCTTATGGAAGGACCGTTCAGAAGCCTGATAACAGAGGGGGAAGAAACTGTTCCTGAGTCTAGTGGTGCGCGCATTTCAAGCTTCTGGACCTTCTGCCGGTCAGGGGAAGGGAGAAGATGGAATGACCGTGGGTGGGAAAGGTTATTGATGCTCGTTACACACCATCATGTATTAGCACTGTGGATGAAGAAGGGTCTCGACCCGAAACGTCACCCATTCCTTCTCTCCTGAGATGCTGCTTGACCTGCTGAGTTACTCCAGCACTTTGTGAATAAACACCTTCGATGTGCTAATACACTAATACACTGACATTATCGATTCCAATCAGTCGCAGGTTTTAATTCCTGCTGATGCTACAACAGTGTGTTATCGATTTGCCACACCAATGTGTTTTCAATGCCCCCAATTCTGATCGTTTCTAAGTCCGGCTTTTATTATTACTTTTGTCATTCGATATAATATTATGCCCCAATAATCTTTCTGCTCTACGATTATTCCGGATTTGTTTGGCCTTTATGGTCATTTTCACAAACCTGCTCAGAAATGAGGGTGAACTTAATTGGGTCCATAACACTATGCACCAAATGACGGCGGACTTTCGACAGGAACACGAAGAGTTAACCACGTATATTACTCGGGAAATAAGACGCAAAATGATGGAATAGGTAAATGCGGGACAGGCAGCATCACCAGTGATTGGAACGACTGGGCTTGTATTCACTGGAGTTTAGAAGGACGAGAGGGGATCTTATAGAGACGCATAAAATTATGAAAGGACTGGACAAGCTGGATGCAGGAAAAATGTTCCCAATGTTGGGGGAGTCCAGAACCAGGGGCCACACAGTCTAAGAATAAAGGGGAGGCCCATTTAAAACTGAGGTGAGAAAAAAACTTTTTCACTCAGAGAGTTGTGAATTTGTGGAATTGTCTCCCACAGAGGGCAGTGGAGGCCAATTCACTGGATGGATTTAAAAGAGAGTTAGATGGAGCTCTAGGGGTTAGCAGAATCAAGGGATATGGGGAGAAGGCAGGCACGGGTTACTGATTGTGGATGATCAGCCATGATGACTATGATGGCGGTGCTGGCTCGAAGGGCCAAATGGCCTCCTCCTGCACCTATTTTCTGTGTTTCTATGTTTCATCTCTGGAGAGAAGGAATGGATGACGTTTCGGGTCGAGACCCTTCTTCAGTCTGAGATGGCCGGAGATGCTGCCTGACCCACTGAGTTACTCCAGCACTTTGTGTCTCTCTTTGGTGTAATCCCGCATCTGCAGTTCCTTCCTGCACATAATCCTCTAGGAGCTTCCTCTCAGTGATAAACGAAGACAGTCTCTGGGTGGGAGGAATTAATCCAGACACACACATGATTGGTGTAGGATGAAACTGCCGACGTTGATTTGAACCGAAGACATAAAAAGCTGGAGTAACTCAGCGGGTCAGAGAGCATCTCTGGAGGGAAGGAATAGGTGACGTTTCATAGAAACATAGAAACATAGAAACATAGAAAATAGGTGCAGGAGTAGGCCATTTGGCCCTTCGAGCCTGCACCGCCATTCAATATGATCATGGCTGATCATCCAGCTCAGTAACCTGTACCTGCCTTCTCTCCATACCCCCTGATCCCTTTAGCCATAAGGGCCACATCTAACTCCCTCTTAAATATAGCCAATGAACTGGCCTCAACTACCTTCTGTGGC